>NW_005872313.1:0-73506 GCF_000147115.1 Myotis lucifugus | reverse complement strand
GTGACAGGGGGGAGCTCCCCAACCCCCTGATCGGCCCTGCTCTGTGGGTGACAGGGGGGAGCTCCCCAACCTCCTGATCGGCCCTACTCTGTGTGTGACAGGGTACGGAACCCCAACCCCCCCCTGATGAGCCCTGCTCTGTGCATGACAGGGGGCAGCACCCCAACCCCCTGATCGGCCAGCTCTGTATGTGACAGGGGTGGCACCACAACCCCCTGATCCGTCCTGCTCTGTGCGTGACAGGGGGTGGCGCCGCAACCTCCCCATCGACCCTGCTTTGAGTGTGACAGAGGGTGATGCCCCAACCCCCCAATCGGCCCTACCCTGAGCGTGACTGAGGGTGGCATCGCAACCTCCTGATCCGCTCTGCTCTCTGCATGACAGGTGGCGGCGCCCCAACTCCCCAATCGGCCCTGCTCTGAGCCCGACCAGGAGCTGCGGGGCAGGCACCTAGGGATTGGGCCTGCCCTCTGCCACCCGGGAGTGGGCCTAAGCCAGCTGGTCGTTATCTCCCGAGGGGTCCCAGACTGTGAGAGGGCACAAGTGGGGCTGAGGGACACCCTCCCCACCAGTGCACAAATTTTTGTGCACCGTCCCTCTAGTATATATATAAAGAAGCAAAGTGGTCAGCTAGAGTGAGGAAGAGGAGTATATGATAGAATTCTCATATAACTTCCAATGATCTTTACCCTTGGGCAATATGCTCCCCTTTGAGCAAAGATGGAGCCTATAAAATGAAAAACATACCACTCCTGTGATAACATTATGTTATGTGGCAAATGAGAGATTATCCTGAAATTAACCTGACCTAATGAAGTTCACCCTTTCAAAGCAGGTTTTTTCCCCATCTGGTCTCAGAAGAGGAAATTGGAGGGATGTACTCTGGCCAGCCTCAAAGAAAGCAAAGATACATTTAGTGAACTGCCTATGGGGGTCACTTGGCAAGGAATTATGGGTGGCTTCTAGGAGCTGTGAATGGTTCCTGGCCAACAGTAGAGCACTAAAATGGGGACCCCTATCCTGCAATGGCAAGAAAATGAATTCTGCCAACAACCAGAAAGCTTGGAAATTATCCCCTGCCTCAGGAGAGAACTGCAGTCCTGGTCAACACCCTGATATCAGTGGGAGATTCTGAGAAGAGAATCCAGCCACTCCACACCTGGACTTTTGATTACAAAACAGTGACATAAAAATGTGTGTTGCTTTAAGCCACTCAGTTTGTGTTAATTTGTTACACAGCCATATAAAACTAATATAGGGTGTCAGAGGTTTGGATGCAAAGGAAAAGATAGCTCAGAGAATGGAGAGTGAACTGAATGCAGAACATAGAAGATAACTGAGCAGTGTGGAGGACCCATCTGAGGTTTGCTATCATAAATTAAAATGAGGCCTTGTCAGCATTAGAAATTTGGATAAAGCAAAGAATAGTTTAGGAGTTAGATTTACCTTGGATTGTGGATTGGCCAGTTACACACATCTAAGAAGAAGGAGGCAAGGGAGATACAATTATATGTAAAAAAAAAAATGGTTGTTAATCTGAGCTACTCAGAGAAAGGGGAATAAAGACAAGAGTGTAATGCAGGATAAAAATTCAAGTCCAGCGGGCTGGCTGAAGATTCCAGTGGGTTTAAGATTTGTAGGAAGGGAATACGCATGGGAGTAAGCTGAAAAGTGAGAGTCTGCAATTTATAAATTACTTGGCCCACCTGCCCAGCATACCTCAGTGGTTGAGCACTGACCTATGAACCAGGAGGTCATGGTTCAATTCCTGGTCAGCGTTGTGGGCTTGATCCCCAGGGTGGGGGGTGCAGGAGGCATCGAGCAATGATTCTCTCTCATCATTGATGTTTCTTTCTCTCTCTCTCTCCCTTCTTCTCTGAAATCAATAAAAATATATTTAAAAAAATAAATAAATTAGTTGGCCCTTAGATTTTATGTTGGTTAGATTTCTTGTCCAACCTTGCATCATTGTTAGTATACTGAATTTTTTATTAAAGTGTGCACTAAGCAGACTTCTTTCTCCCTTATCTGAATACTGTTCCTTCAATTATGAGTTGATTCCCCAAATTTGGGGGAATATATTTCTCTGAGATCCATCTACTTCTCAAACTTCCTTCAGAAAAGGTTTATTAGTCCCCTTTACTGTTCTATTAGCAATCCAAATATTCTCCACAATTTTGGAATAGCACTTTTTTCTTTGATAAAGAAAAATTTGATATCAGAAGTTTAGAGAAAAAAATATTATTTTTTGTTTATTAAAAACCAAAGTACTTTCTAGTTTATCTAAATCAGGGGCCAGCAAACCAGGGCTTATGGGCCAAATCTGTCCCATCACATGTTTTTGTAAATAAAGGTTTTTTGGAACCCAGCCACACCCACTTATTTACATAGTGACCAAGGTGGCTATGCACTGCAAAGGCAGAGGTAAGTAGTCATAATGAATATCACATGGCACACAAAGTCTAAAATATTGCAAACTGTTATTTTTCCGGCAAACTTGATGACCTCTGCCCCAACATCATGTTGCTCATGCACCCCCCCCCTTTTTTAAAAATATATTTTATTGATTTTTTACAGAGAGGAAGGGAGAGGGATAGAGAGTTAGAAACATCAATGAGAGAGAAACATCGACTAGCCGCCTCCTGCACACTCCCCACTGGGGATGTGCCCGCAACCAAGGTACATGCCCTTGACCGGAATCGAACCTGGGACCCTTCAGTCCGCAGGCCGTCGCTCTATCCACTGAGCCAAACCAATTAGGGCGCCCCCCCCCCCTTTTTTAAATGCTCAATCCACTGAGCCACACTGGCCAGCCAAGCCCAAATAATTATTAAACTATTATAAGCTATCCTGTATAATAAAAGCCTAATATGCTAAATGTCTGGTTATCCAGTAGGCCATTCAACCAAAGTATAATATGCTAATGATATGCTAAGGCCACTCAACTGCTCGGCTATGACATGAACTGACCACCAGGGGGGCAGTCGACTGGTCAACCAGTTGTTATAACGTGCACTGAACACCAGGGGGCAGACGCTCCTACTGGTAGGTTAGCTTGCTACTTTGGTTTTTAATAAACAAAAAATAACATTTCAATTCGATCTTGTTTTCTGAACTCCACAAAATTAACTTTTGTTTTGCAGTTAATCATCTGTTTTCTTCTGTAGTCTTTTATTCTTTGAAAGTTGGGAATCTTCTCTACTTTTCTCTCTTTCTCTTTCTCTTTTTTTGTTTAGCCTCAAAAAAAATTCAAAATCACTCTTGATTTCATTTCTGCAAATCACTTGAATACACTTCTTTTTCTCCGCTGTCAGTTCTTACTATTCCCCACCAGTAAAGGGCACCATTATCCCTAGCATGGACCACAGTTCAGACTCCTAACTGGTCTTCCTGCCTCCATCCAGTCTTGCCCATTTCTCACACACAGCAGCCAGAGTGTTACTTTGGAACACAAACATTAACTCTTACTTTAAACCTTTCAGAGATTCCCTTTGTGTTTAGAAAAATCTAAATTCCTTAGCATGGTGTAACATGATGTTCTCTCCACTTCCATAACCTGTTTCCACCTACATCTTCTCCTCTCTCTGCAGTTGTTTTGGGGATCTTTCAGTTTCCAGAACACAGCAGTTCTTTCCTCTCTGGGCTGCTACACGAGTATTTCTCTCTAACTGAAGCACACTTGTCTGCTTTTTTTTCTTGGCTAATTTTTGCTCATCTCAGATTTGAAGTAATTTCTTTTAGGAAGACTTTTCTGATATAACTTCTGATCTAGTTGTCTTGTTCTCCATAGTTCTTCTATAGTTATTTAGTATTATGTCACCTCTTGGTAGCCTTTGGCCGACTTCACTGTAACAGCTTTTTAAAACGTTCTGTCTTTCTTGGTAGACACAAAAATCCATGATGGTAGAAATCAAATCTGTAGTGCTTGCCACAGAAAACCACCATAAGTATTTGGTTAATTAATAGTGAGTGGGTTTTTGAAAGCTTTAATTACTAAATACAGTGTTACTCTGATTATATACTTCTATTGGAAAAACTTGTTGAGAAATGCATTGGAGATTATTCTAAAGGGGAATTTGATGAAGAGTGGGTTTGTTTATCTTGTATCTTTCACAGGAAAAAGATACAAACTTCATGAGCCAACAAGGTGGCCAGGTCACCCTGCAACCTAGATAATGGCACTGAATAGGGAGCACAACATATTTTCTATAGCCATACAATTGGCAAGAGAAGATTGAGAGCTACAGCAGAGACGTGGAAAATTGTAGGCGACTCTCCTCTTTAGAACTCAGGGAATGTATGATCTTGAGATAAATCACTTAATCTCTTGATGTCTCATTTTAACTATTGAGTATATAATGAATGATTATTCTTAACTACTGCATGGGGTATTGTGAGACTTAATTTTCTAATGTTTATAGAGTGCTTCAGATTGCCTGATTAAAAGTATGAAGTATCCTCCTTATACTATAAAAGAGTATGTGAAATTTTATTTTAATTTCATAAATATGAAATTACACCTTTCTACGTGCACTTAAAATGTTCTGAAATTCATACACATATATTAGTGCATGCTTGAATCTAGGTCTCCAGGCACTCATGTTAGCTGTTCTTAGGACTGTCTATAGACCTCGTCTGCATTGCTATTGCCCAAAAATTCGCAAAACACTGACTAAAATATACCTGAAAGGGCACAACTTTTTTGTGTTAAATTATTTCCCACATAAGTTGAGAGTGGTGTATTATGATTATTTTACTTTCTTTTAAAACTTTCAATTTTTTGGTTAAAAATTCCTTCATTTCTAAAAGTGACTAGCTTTCTAAATATGGCATTTTTCTTCCCACATTCTTAAATATCATCTCAACTATAATTTTGTGCCCCATCAGTGAAAATCTACAGGTTTAATTATTTTCCCCAAAGGTGCCTTCCTGCTATTTTTTGTTCAGGTTGCTTTCCTTGTCTGGGCAGACATTGAGGTTCAATGTGACACATTGTGGTGCTTCCCTTATTTTCTGAGTGCATTACCTTCATGTTTTTTTTGTGTGTTTTTTGTTTGTTTACTATTTGTTCCTCAGAATATTCCTTAGAAATATGTATGGAAGGTGAAATTTTGGTAATATTGACTACTTAAACTGTATTACTTTTAGCTACACTTAATTGAATATAGAATTTGGCATAAAGCAAATTCACTCAAAATGTTACACAACTTCTCCATTTTCTTCTAGTTTTAATTTTGCTATTTTTATTCCTGATTTTTCTTATTGTTTTCTGGAAAATTTAGGATCTTCTTTTTATCTTAAACTAGAGGCCCAGTGCATGAATTTGTGCACAGGTGGGGTCCAGCCAGTCCGACCCCAATCGGGGAGGATCAGGGCTGGGCCTGTAGGGAGGAGGAGGTGGTGGGAGATTGGCTGGCCGGCCTGCCCCAATTGGGGCGGGATCAGGGCCCAGCCAGCTGAGGAGAGGGGCCATGGGTGATTGGCTGGCAGGCCCTGCCCCTGATTGGGTGGGGGGGCTGATTGGGAGCAGGGCCAGACATGGGGAGGGGCTGTGGACGATGGGCGAGATGGCCCGGCCCCCAAATAGGGTGAGGAGGGCTGATTGGGAGTCAGGGGTGGGAGGAGGGGCTGTGGGAGGTTGGCTGGCCAGCCCCACCCCTGATTGGTGTGGGGGGGCTGATTGAGGATGAAGCTGGCTGGGGTGAGGGGCCATGGGCTGATCGGGGGGTGGGGCAGGATGTGGGGAGGGACTGTGGGCTGTGGGCTGACTGGCCCTGCCCCCAATCAGGTTTGGGGGCCGAACTGGGGTGGGGCCGGGCAGAGAGAGTGGCTGCAGAAGGTGCTGGCTGGCCCTGGCCCCTATTGGGGTAGGGGGGCGATCAGGGGTGGGGCCAACCGGAGGGAGGGGCTGCAAGCTGATGGGGTGGTGAGGGCCCATTGAGGGCAGGGCCGGCTGGGGGGAGGGGCGCAGGTGGTTGTCCACCAGCCCTGTCCCCCGACCTGGCATCATAGCGACTGGTAGTTCCACTTGTTATAGCGTTCTGGTCGCTGGCTTTATATATATATATATTAGGAATTTGCATGATGGTGCATATGAGTGATTTTTATTTGCCTTTATTGTATGCGGCACTTAATCTGGCAAGTTATATTTTTTGGTTCTGCAAGTGTTTTTTCTTTGAATTGTTCCTTTAATATGACTTTCTATTTTATTTTATTTCTAAACGTTTTGTTGAAACCCTTGGAACTACTCTGAAATTTTCTTATTTCTCCCCCATATATCCACTTTGTCTTTATTCATTCTGATTTTTTGAGTCAATTATATTTTCCAAATATAACTTAAGAAAATTGGCTACTATACATTGAATATACAGGAAAATATGTTTTCTTTGAGCCTATGTTTACTATGACAGTTTGTTATTTCATGATTGCATTATCTTTTCTTAAGATATTAATTATACATGTATGTGTTTGTAATAAAAACTATATATATATATATATATATATATGTACATACACATCTGTATCTATTTGTGTGTGTGGGTGAGCTGAATATGAATTTATATATATATATATATATATAAAATACATTTTTGGGGGGATGATATATGCACAGTCATCCTTCAGTATTTGTGGGGGATTGGTTTCGGTATCCCCTATGGATATCAAAATCCTCAGATGCTCAAGTTCCTTATATAAAATATCATAGTATTTGCATATATCCTACCCACATCCTCATATACTTTAAATCATCTCTAGATTACTTATAACACCTAATACAATGTAAATGCTGTGTAAATAGCTGTTATACTGTATTGTTTAGGGGATAATGACAAGGTGAAAAGTACATGCATTTTCAGTATAGATACAACCATTGTAGGACTAACTACATAGTACATGCCAGCAACAACATAACATTAATTTTGAAATATTTTTGATTCATGGTTGGTTGAATCTGTGGTTGTGGAACCTGTGTATACAAAAGGCAAGTTGTATGATACATGCTATATGGTGTATACTAATGGTTCTTAAACATTTTAGACTCAGGATCCCTTTATAGTATTAAAAATTATTAAAGATCTAAGAAGCTCTTATTTATGTAGTTCATACAAATTGATATTTAACATATTAGAAATTAAGGCTGAGCAGTATTTAAATACTTATTTTAAAATATCTATAATAATAAAAGCGTAATATGATAATTAGACTGGACAGCCAAACAACCTTCCGGATGTCATTCTGGATGTGTTTCTGGACAAAGCCGTGGTGGTGGGGGCTGAGGCAGAGGCGGTTAAGGGTGATCAGGCAGGCAGGCAAGCAGTTATGGGCGATCAGGCAGGCAGACAGAGTGGTTAGGGGCGATGAGGCAGGTAGGCAAGTGGTTAGGGATGATGAGGCAGGCAGGTGAGTGGTTAGGGGCGATCAGACAGGCAGGTGAGTGGTTAGGGGCGGTCAGGCAGGCAGACAGGCAGGCAAGTGGTTAGGAGCCAATGGTCCCAGATTGCAAGAGGGTGCAGGCCAGGCTGAGGGGACCTCCCCGCCACACACCCCTGTGCATGAATTTCGTGCACTGGGCCTCTAGTCTATAATAAACACATTACATGTTCACACAGATATTATTTGTGAAGCATTACTATATTTTCTAAACTATAAATAATGTAGTGAGAAAAGTAGTGTATATATTTGAAAATCTCTTTATTGTTGCCTAAATCCAAGACAGCTGGTTACTCTAGCTGAGTTTATACTCAACTTGTTGTGGCAACACATTTTGTGTAACTTCTGAAAAATTCTTCTCTACGCCCATGAGGCTATGAGAGGGAATAGGGATAATAATGACTTACTATTTTTATGAAGATAGTTTTGACCTTGCACACCTCCTGAAAAGACCTTGGGGACTCCCTGGGGCTTCCAGACTACACAGTTCAGGAACTGCTGCTGTATGCACAAATGCACACATGTGTGTACACACGCACTCCCTTAAAAATAATCTTGTTTTCTTTGCCTTTTTCCTCCTCCATGTTTTCTTTTTCAGTTCTAGTTTGTTTTGTCCCTATTTTTTATGCCAAGTCTTTCTTCAGACATCTGATAACAGTTGACTTCCAGACCACTTTTAAGAATAAAATGCTAGTCCAGCCAGTGTGGCTTAGTGGTTGAGCATCGATCCATTAATTGGGAGGTCAGGGAACATGCCAGGGTTGCAGGCTTGATCCCAGTAGTGGGTGTGTAGAGGGCAGCCAATCAATGATTCTCACCATTGATGTTTCTCTCTCTCCCTCTCCCTTCCTCTCTCTGAAATCAATACAAACATATTTTTAAAAAGAACAAAATACTGAAATTCTGATTGGGCACTGTGTGTGGGGAAAGAACTTTCAACTAGTAATTATATCTCAGGGCAGTAGCTCTCAACCCGGTTAGGTACAATGACACTGTTTTTAAAGCAAATATTTTTTAAATTGGCTTTAACTATCCTGAAATGAAAAGCATAGTTAGCATAACTTAACCTATCAACACATAAAATTTTACCAATAACAGTATCATACCAGAATTATACTGTAAAAAGGGAATAACAGGTAGTAATTCATTATAAACCATCAGGCATGGATGCCCTACATTTCACTGTGGACATAAATGAGGTAGTTAGCTGCTCACATGTACTTGTGGAATCTCTGAAGGTGTTAGCTATAAATACAAACTGATACAGATGTGCTGGTGAACAGTACTGACATCTTAGACGCCATGAGTAGCAATGCTTTTGGTGATGTGATTTTATGAAATGGTGAAAATCTCTTGGGTAAACTCCAAACCAAACAATATGCCACTTGCTTCAATTTACAACTTTGCATCCTGAAATATTCAATCTATGTTAAGACTTTGCCAAAATATGTTGTGTTTATATGTAAAAAACTACCATTTATGTGCAAAATGTAGTTGTCCTAGATTCACATAAATTTAAACATTTCTTCTTTTCCCTATTGATTGTCTATGTCAGTGGTTCTCAACCTTCCTAATGCCATGACCCTTTAATACAGTTCCTCATGTTGTGGTGACCCCCAATTTCATTGTTACAAATTGAACATAATTAAAGCATAGTGATTAATCACAAAACAATATGTAATTATATATGTGTTTTCCAATGGTCTTAGGCGACCCCTGTGAAAAGGTCGTTTGACCCCCAAAGGGTCGCGACCCACAGGTTGAGAACCGCTGGTCTATGTGATATCAGAAAAATTTTAAAGATGTGGGTTAATTTTTCACTGTGAGGGAGTGTCATACATGAGAAAATGTCTAGAACAGCGGTTCTCAACCTGTGGGTCGCAACCCCTTTGAGGGTTGAACGACCCTTTCACAGGGGTCGCCTAAGACCATTGGAAAACACATATATAATTACATATTGTTTTTGTGATTAAACACTATGCTTTAATTATGTTCAATTTGTAACAATGAAAATACATCCTGCATATCAGATATTTACATTATGATTCATAACAGTAGCAAAATTACAGTTATGAAGTAGCAATGAAAATAATTTTAAGGTTGGGGGTCACCACAACATGAGGAACTGTATTAAAGGGTCGTGGCATTAGGAAGGCTGAGAACCACTGGGCTAGAATCTGACTCTTACCCCTTAAATGCAGTAGTGCTCTCCCAATCATTGCAGCAACCTACACATTTCCAGCGTACCACTCCACCAAGAATCCCTGCACCTCAACTCTCTGGTTCCAAGTCTGGGTGGAGGTTAATGCTTGGGAAAGTGGGATGCCAGCCAGGTGCCCAGGATTCACCGAAATGTCCAACTGCTTTTTCTATAGATTCTCACCTCTCTGGTTGCAAGCCTTTTGCCTGGATCCTGCCATATATATATATATTATTGATTTTTTACAGAGAGGAAGGGAGAGGGATAGAGAGTTAGAAACATCGATGAGAGAGAAACATCGATCAGCTGCCTCCTGCACATCCCTACTGGGGATGTGCCCGCAACCAAGGTACATGCCCTTGACCAGAATCGAACCTGGGACCCTTGAGTCTGCAGGCCGACGCTCTATCCACTGAGCCAAACCGGCTAGGGCTGGATCCTGCCTTTTGTTATACCTGGTGCTTTCCAGGGTCCTGCAGGGAAAGCAGGCGTTTTCTTCTTACACTCCCTGCTCACTCCCTTCTGTAGGCACATAGGTCTTAGCTTCCTCTGATCTCCTTAGTCAGTGGCTTCTTCCGTTTACTTTCATTTTCCAAAAATGCGTTGACCTCTCTTATAAGCAGTTGTCTTCTCCCTGGGTCTTCTCCTTGAAGTTTTAAAGATTTTTATTACTTTACACTTTTGGAAGGTAATTAAAAACATTTAATCAACTATATTGAATTGGAAGCCCCCTATATATTTGTAATATAAAAATCAATATTGTTAAGGCATGGCTGAGAAAATGGATTTATGAAAAGGAAAGTCTAAAGACTTTTCACCTATTTCTCCACAGTCTCTAAATTTTAACATCCCAAAGCCATATGTCTGGGCCCCACTATCACACTCTATTAAAAGTGACTTTCTATGCTTTAACATTACTATTTATGTTTTCACATACAGTTGGTAAAAGAAAATAGCCCTGTGTAGAATGTCTCTGCATTGGCAAAGAAACTGCTATCACAGCACTAATTCTTATATTGATTGTTGTCAACTTAATTTTATTGTTTTTACTCAAGTCCAAGAAAACTTTATTTGTACAAGGGATCCATTTACAATTGTCCTTATTTTACTTTTGCTGTTGTTGTTTTGGAGAAAGTATCTTTAAAAATTGCTTTTGAACTCAGTTTCTAGATTTTTCCTAAGTCAGTATAATTCAAGATGAGGTATTTAATTGACTTTTGCCCTTTATATTTTGGGAATTTTCTTCTATCTTTTCCCATACATTTTGGTAAATTGCAGGGAATTCCTCCTTCAGAAGTAGGAGGTAATCCAAGTAAATCAATAAAAATAATAAGTAAAATTGTGAAATAGTATACCATGTTAAAAGAGAAGTTATTCTTATTATGATCACTTAATTGTACACAAACGGGACACCATTAATTCTATTAATAACTGGAAATATTGCAATTTATTGAGTGATTCATCTTCTGTTATCTCCCTTGGCCTCTCTGCTCATTTTCTGCTCATGTTAGGAGTGAAATAATTACAATTAGTTCTGACCTCAGCAGCTTTCTTCTCTTCTTTAGTTCCAGTCTTTGCTTCGTACCATTTGTATTGTTTTCTACTCTCAGTTTATGAAAGCAATAGGGGATAATTATATTTTAACACTCAGCATGCCTCTCATAAAAAAATAAAAACTGCATTTTTATACATACAGTATACAAGGGGTCCTCAAACTACGGCCCGCGAGCCACATGCAAATACAAATATTGTATTTGTTCCGTTTTGTGTTTTTTTTTTACTTCAAAATAAGATATGTGCAGTATGCATAGGAATTTGTTCATAGTTTTTTTTTTTAAAACTATAGTCCGGCCCTCCAACGGTCTGAGGGACAGTGAACTGGCCCCCTGTTTAAAAAGTTTGAGGACCCCTGCAGTATACCATACTGACTGGGAAAAAGTCTAAGAAATAAAAATATAGAGGCACAAAAGCTTTGATGATCTTAAAACCAGTAGAATCGTGGAATAGTACAGGTATTCTTCCAGTTAGTGGAAGATTTTTAGTGGAAAAGATACTATCTCATTTATTTTCTACTTGATTTAGAAAGAAAAAAAATGAAATATTTACATATTTCATACTTATATATATTTATTTAAAATAAAAATATGTTCTTCCTTTTTGGGGTACTTCATTATAGCAATAATGTACCTTGCTGTTTTAAAGTACATTTTAAAATATCTACATAATCCCAATGCAATTTAGAATAACATTTGAAATATTAATCAACAAATTGTTTGGCCTATGCTATGTCAAATAAAAAAGAATGTAATGCTTTTATCAAATTGACTATCCCTATAAACAGAAGAAAACAGAAATGCTTAAATTAAATGAATGTTTTCGAATTAAGTTAATTTAACTTTTGTAGGTTTCTGTAATGGTCTCCTTAACTTTCTGCTTGAATCATTACAGCTATAACCATAAAATATACCTTTCTATCTTGTAGCCTGCCTAAGATTGTAGGAATAATTTTTATTTCTGGAAAAGGAAATTATAAGATTTAAAGTAACTTCAAGCAGTATTTCTTATAATTACACTCAATCCAACTACCCTCTCTTGTTACATTGTGAAAGTCATTGCTGGGTCTCCAAATATTTTATCCATGGCTGTTTTATCCATGAGAAGTCTTTTCAGAAAAACAGCAAACACCTCAATTATTCCAACACAAGAAATATCATATAGTGAACTGATCACACAGTTGAGGGAAGAGCCGAGAAGCCAAATGGGAAATGACAAGACAATGCACAAATTAGAACAGAAGGAAGCCACTGCGAGAAGGTCAAAGGGAGGATGTGCTGTTGCAGCCTAGGGGCCAGTTTCCCCTGCACATGTTTTATCAGTGGGCTTGTCTGATAAGAACAGGAGTTGCTGAGGAGATGCTCTGCTGCCAGAGACAACACGTTAGGCAGCAAAGCTTCTCCTTTCCTTCTCTTTACCAATATTCTGGTAAGGATGCCCATTGGCTGAACTTAGCCAGAAGCCATATGAGCTCCTAGGAAATGAAATCTGTGGATCTCAGCCCCTCTGGAAGGGGAGGGTGAGGAGTAAATTTTCCTGGCAATAGGCCCAGGATCCAGCCC
Organism: Myotis lucifugus; assembly: GCF_000147115.1. Lineage (NCBI taxonomy): Eukaryota > Metazoa > Chordata > Mammalia > Chiroptera > Vespertilionidae > Myotis > Myotis lucifugus. The sequence continues at coordinate 60,759 of NW_005872313.1, read as the reverse complement.
CTCTGATTACTGAGCATTAATTCTCACCTTTCTGTCCACATTTACACTTCATACAACTTCCTCACTGGCATAAGTGAGTCAGTTAAAAAAAAAATGAGTCAACTTTTCGTCATAAATTACAACATGCTGTCAATCTCTCCGATAAAAAGACCCAACACATCTGCCTTTTAACCTCCTACTCCGCATTTCTGATGGACAGCTCAAGTCACATGATTAATCTTTAAAAAGGTCCACTAGAGGCCAGAAGCTACTTCTAAAAGGAGAGCATTTATAAGCCAAGGAAGCCAGGACTTTACTCCAGAATCTTAGCCTTATGCTTTTTTGTGGCTTGGCAAATGCTTCCTATAGGTTCTTTATTTACTCCCAACACTGTGAGTATCATTGGTATCTGCTAGATCATAAAGGTTTCTTGAAAGACAACTTGCGCTGCCTTCTAGAGAGCCACCTCCTGTTCCAGGCTCAACTTGAAAGAAGCCATAAGCTTATTCAGTAAATGAATTAGAGAAGCCCACAAAAGTGTGATATGTATTGTCCATGAGCAGCAAAACATCATACTCCTCAGGCAAGGGAAACAAAAGAAAAAATAAACAAATGGGACTACATTAAACTAGTAAGTTTTTGTACAGTAAAGAAAACCATCAATTGCCAAAACCGGTTTGGCTCAGTGGATAGAGCGTCGGCCTGCGGACTGAAAGGTCCCAGGTTCGATTCCGGTCAAGGGCATGTACCTTGGTTGCGGGCACATCACCAGTGGGAGAAAGACAAATACCATGTGATTTCACTTAGATGCGGAATCTAATGAACAAACAAAATAGAAACAGACTCATAGATACAGAGAAAAGACTGACAACTGTCAGAGGGAAGTTGGGGAGGGGTCTCGGTGTTGGGGACTGGGTGAAACTGATGAAGGGATTAAGCAAAAATATAAAAATACAGACACAGACAACAGTATGTTGATTAACAGAGGGAAGATAGGAGAGGTTACAAGGTGGATAAATTGTGATGAAAGGAGACTTGACTTTGGGTGGTGAACACACAATACAATATACAGATGATGTATTAAAGAATTTTACAAGTGAAGCCCATATAATTTTATTAACCAATGTAACCCTAAAAAATTCAATAAGTGTAATAAAAACATTTAAAAAAGAAGTGGCCTGCTACTTTATGTTAGAGGCCAGTGCTTTCTTCTCAACATCCCTTGCTTGAGGTAGACACAGAGGACTCTGCTTTGCAAGGAAATAAATACTACTCATCTCAGGATCTACCTTCGCCACCTAGAAAGTCACAGCTTATTTCTAACCTTAATTACATATTCAATATTTAATACATATTATTAAATTCAACAACTTGGAGTTATTGTATGTGGGGATGCAAGGAAGATTACTTAAAAAAAGAGAACTAAAGACAACAATCCCTAATGTCAAGAAAGTTACAAAACAAGCAGAGAGGCTGACACATGTATACACATAATTGGGAAAATATATAATTTAAAAGGTGCAAAATGCTGTGGGGACTTAAAAAACAGAATAAGAACATCTAATAATAATAGCAATGCCAATAATTGTGTCAATAATAGCACTACCAATAATAACCACCACGTATAATTTTATCTGTTATTATGTGCCAGGTATTTTGGTAACCACTATCTTGAAGTCCCAAGTCTGCAAAATTTCTCATAACCATCTATATTATATTGCAAATTGTAATTGTTTGGTATGATAGAGATGATGGAAGGGCAAAAATCTGACAAAGCTTTAGACAGAAGGATATAATCAGGGAATAAGAGATTAGAAAGGATGCGGAAGTGCCTACATCCCATAAAATGCCTTTGCTTGGTTTGACTGAAGCAAGGAAGTGACAGAAGATGACATTGTGAAGCTTTGCAAAATATAGTTTTTAACTTAATTTAATCAGCTTTGGAAAACCACCGAATGATTTTGAGGTAGAGTCCTGACTGAACAAGAACTTTGTGTGTGTTTTGTGGAAATGAGTTGTGTATAGAATAGAAAATATTAGGAAAGAAAACATTAGAGGCAATATGATCAATAAGCGATGCCATACTGGAGCAGAGCAGTATTCTTTTCTGACATAATTTTTTTTTTGGTTCTGGGGATAATTATATTAGGAATGGGTGACACCGCTTAAATATAAAAACATGTTGCTAACATCTCTGTGTTAATTTTGTGATATGTGATTTTAGTCAAGGCATATTGAAATTATTTTTAGTCTGATCCAAAGCTTAGGGTTAGATGGTTACATTAGTTTAACTGCTAGTGAAATAGTTCTAAAATGTCCTCAGTCAAGTTTCAAACTGTTAAATAGTCCAGAAATTAAGCCCATGGTAACTACATCCTTATCTGTCATTATGCTAAAAATAGGGTTCATTTTAGCCTTCCCTCCTTTCTTATTCCTTTTCCATGTTGAATCTTGCTTACTTTCTTTTTGTACTTTTTGTTTTCCTTTGCTATTCTTATTTTTGGTTAATCAGAGCTTCATGATTCTTAATGCTGGATGTATTTGTTATCTTGTAATTTTGAAGCCAAGAAAAATTCAATGCCATCTGAAAATATGCAGATATTAATATAACATTTCTCAGTTTGGGGACCACTTTCTGAGGTTATGATATAAGTCTATCTTTTTATTTTATGAACCAATAGTCAATTGATGCTTATTATATTACCAATTACATTGGAATACAAAGGTAAATAAGAAAATCTCTAAGGCAGAGAGTTATTATGTAGAGAAGGAGAGAGACACACTCATAAATCATTGTAACATGCCATAAATATTATGATAAGGAATTAAGAAAATGCTGAGGAATGTAGAGATGGGAATACCAAACTCTCCCAGGAGATGCCAGCAAAGACTTCACAAAGGAGATGATCTCATCTTAAAACACAAAGATAAATTCACGAAGCAGAAATGTAGGGTAGGCCATGCACAAGGGAAATAGGATGTGTAAGTGTAGAAAGGTCCTGGGACAAAAAAGGTGATAAAGAATTTTGGAAATGGGAAAAAGTTCAGTGGGAATAGAGCATAAAGACCCACTACAGGATTGTCCTGAAGAGAAGCTAGAAGATGTGGCTAGATTGAAGAGGGTCTTACAGTTGGCCTTCAACTTAATCCTAATGGAAACAGAATTAATAAAAATTTGAAGAGTAGAGTACCATGATTTTTTTTAAAGGAAGATAATCCTGGACTCCATTTGAAAATTTAATTAGTATAAAAGATTAGTGAAAGTATATCAATTAGGAGGCCTTTGGAACAGATTCGGTAAAAAATTATGAGGATCATAAGGGAGATAGTTAAAATGAGGGAGGGGTGTGAAAAAGAAGACATACATTGACAGAATTTCATCACCAACTTGGATATAAAGCGAACAAGGGAGTACTTTCCTGGCTGCTTCTGGCATTTTTAGATTGAACGAGACTGTTTAGAGCTAGTGTTTTATCCAAGATAAAAGGGTAAATATAAATGTAATATGGGTAGAAAAAGTGAACCTTTAGTGGGACACATGCTTGCAAAGTTTGCATGAAGGAGATACACATTAAATAGTCAGTACTCTATCTCTAAGTTGAAGCAAGATAGAGATTTTAGAGCTATCAGTGTCATGATTGAAGCAGGAAACTGGTTGTGAGCCCTGATGGAAAGCAATATTTGTCACTGGCTTACATTATTTCGTCTCATAGTTAGTGCCAAATTTATGATTAAAATTCTTCCCAAATACCTTGGCAGCTTTATAAAAAATTAACCATTAGTAGTAACATTAGTAAATCATTTCTGAAAGTTTAAATAAATTATTTCACTGGGTTTTCTTCAATTACAGACAATCTTCCTCAAAGGTTTCTAGGACATGATTTCCCCTTACAGTACCATTATAGCCTCTCTTCTGAATGAAATTTCCTGCTTATGCATTTAGTTATGATACCCTCGATTCCCTCAATTTCCACTTTCAACAAGCTTCCTACAATCACTTTGAAACCTCCAGTTTATAATTTGAAATGTTCTCTGAAATTCTTTCTTATGCATGGTTTACAGAAAAAGGTTTGTCTTTCAAAGTGGATTTTTTCTAGGTAGTAATTTTATACTTTACAGTAATCCACACCCATAGTCTAACCTGATTCCTCTTAGAACAATGGTATACACAATGCAGTTGGCTTGAATGAAGGGTTCTGACCATGACACTGAACAATCTTAAAGTAACAAGCTCATGTGGGGATTGTAAACATCACTTTAGTTTTATTAGTGTCTTCCTCCCAACAACTGAGTTTATACATGTCAGTTTATTCAGTAATGTACTGATTAAGAACCACTGACTGGAGGTTGAATTCTGACTCCACCACTTACTGCTTATGCGATTTGGGCAAGTCATTTATTCAGTCTCTCTAAGCAGGACTTTACTACATGCAAGTGTGGGCATTATATGAGACATCCATACAAGGTGACATTTTATTTAGAAGTTATTTAATTTAGTTATTTTGAAGTAACAAGATTGATTTGGAAGCCCACTTTTTTCTTTTTCTTATTAATTTCTAATTTAATTCCACTGTGAGTTTGTTTTATATTCTTGCATATTATGATTTTTAGTAAATATCTCATGTGTATCTGAAAAAGAATATGCGTTCTGTTAATTTTGGGATCAAGGTTTTACATTTGTCTCTTAGGTTAAATGATATGTTTCAGACCAGAAAAATATATTTATTGAGGTGAAAGTCACATAACATATAATTAACCATTTTAAAGTGTACAATTCAGTTGCATTAGTGCATTCACAATGTTGTGTAATTACCACCTCTCTCTATTTTTAAAACCTTTTCAGTACTCCAGAAGAATACCCTGTACCTATTAATTGTTCACTTTTCATTCCTAACTTCCCTCATCTCCTGATAAATACCAATCTTTCTGCCTCCATGAGTTTGTCTATTCTGGATACATCATACAAATGGAAGCATACAAAATGTGACCTTTTGTGTCTTGCTTCTTTCACTTGCTATAATGTTTTCAAGATACACCTAAATGGGAACATCATCAGTACTTTATTTTATTATAACTGAATAATATTTCATTTGCATATTTACAACTTTTTATTCATTCATTCACCAATGGATGTTTTAATTATTTCTCCCTTTTGGTGATTATGAATAATGCTGCTCAAAATATATATGGATAGTGTTGAACAAATATGAGTAGAGAAATTATAAAAAGGACCAAACAGAAATTCTGGAGGTGAAAAGTACAATAGAAGAAAAATTTACTGAAGGAGTTCAGTGGCAGATTTGAACAGGCAGAAGATCAAATCAGTGAGTGTAAAGACAGGGCAATTGAATTTATCCAGCCTGTGGAGCAGAAAGAAAAAGGAATAAAGAAAATAAACAGGGCCTGAAGGACCTGTGGGACATCATCAAGTGTGCAAGCATATGCATCATGAAAGTTACAGAAGAAGATAGAAAGATGCAAAAAAAATATGTAATTGATAGTGGCCATAATTTTCCCAAATTTGAGGAATGATAAGAATATATACATCCAAGAAATTCAGTGAAATCTAAGCATAATAAACTCAAGGAAAGCCACACTGCAACATGTTATAGTAAATTGTGGAAAGACAAAGAAAATCTTGAAAGCAGCAAGAGAGAAGTGACTCACATCATATAAGGAATCCTCAATAAAATTTGGTGATTTTTAAAAAAAATTTACAAATGTGGTAGCCAGAAGGCAGTGGGATGTCCTGGAAGAAAAAAAAGTCAACCAATAATTCTGTATCTACAAGACTATCCTTCAAGAATAAGGAGAAATTAAGACATTTCCAGATAAAGAAAACCTAGAGGAGCCCTACAAGAAATGCTAAAGGCAATTCATCAACTGAAATAAAAGGACACTAGACAGTAACTTGAAGCCATCTGAAAAAATAAAAGACATTGGTAAAAGTAATTACACAGGTAAATAGAAAAGCCTGTATTGTTGTACTTTTGGTTAGTAACTCCCTTTTTAAATATATATTTTTTTTATTGATTTCAGAGAGGAAGGGAGACGAAAAGATAGAAACATCAATAATGATGGAGAATAATTGATTGGCTGCCTCCCACATGCCCCCTATGTGCCCTGATCTGGAATCCATAGGTCAAAGCTCAACCACTGAGCCATGCTGGCTGGGCTGTAACTCCTTTTTATTCTGTATAATTCAAAAGGTAAATGCAGAAAACAATAATTATAAATCTATTTTAATGGGAACACTATGTGCAAAAATGTAATCTGTGACAATAATAATATAAGGGGGGAGAGTCTAAGATGTATGAGTTGATGGTTTATATTCTGTTATAGCTAAATTTGTATTATAAAACTGTGCTGTTATAAGTTTAAAATGTTAATTATAATATGCAAAGTAAAGAAATATTATAAAACATACAGAAAATAAAAGAAGACTAAAATGGTACACTATAAAAAAAGGAGGAACTGAGGAACAAAAACACATAAAATATAAGGAAAAAAAATAGCTAAAAGGAAGAAGTAAATTCTTCCTTTGCAATTATTTTAAACTAGAGGCCCAATGCATGAAATTCGTGCAAGAGTAGGCCTTCCTCCCCCCGGCTGCTGGCACCGGCTTCCCTCTGGCACCTGGGACCTGGGCTTGCTTCTCTCCAGCTGCCAGCAGGCACCCAGGACCCAGGCTTCCCTCAAGGCCCCTGCTTCATCCAGAAGGACATCTGGTCTAATTAGCATATTATGTTTTTGTTATTATACTAGTAGATGCTGATGGATTAAGCTCTTCAATTAAAAGTCAGAGATTGGCAGAATAAATTTTTGAAAACATGACTCATTTCACTTGGCATGTATTCTGACTATCCACCTGTGTTATCACAAATGGTAAAACTTTATCCTTTTTATGGCTGAATAGTATTCCATTTTATATATGTACCATATCTTCTTTATCCAATCATTGGTTCAAGGACCCTTAGGTTGTTTCCATGTCTTGGCTATTGTTAATAATGCTGCAATAAACAAAGGAGTACATATATCTTTATGAATAAATGTTTTTAATTTTTGGTTGTATATCTTATTTATATACATCATTTTACTTAAAGATATGTTTCTACAGTTAAAGTATATTTCTTATAAACAGTATGTAGTAGGGTTTGTTTATGTTTTAATTTAGTATGACAATCTGTACTTGTTGATTGGGATATTTGGGCCTTGTATATTTAATTATTGAGATGATTGGCTTTAGGTATATCATATTGTTTTCTATTTTTTCCATATATTAATTTAGCTCTATTCTTTCTTTAGTGTGATTATTTTATAATATCCTGTTTTATTTTCTCTACTAGAGGCCCGGTGCACTGGGGCGGGGGGGGGGTTGTCCCTCAGCCAGCCTGCACCCTCTCCAATCTGGGACCCCTTGAGGGATGTCCGACTGCCTGGTTAGGCCTGATTCCAGGGATCGAGCCTAAACAGGCAGTCAGACATTGCTCTCACAATCTAGGACTGCTGGCTCCCAACTGCTCACCTGCCTGCCTGCCTGATTGCCCTTAACAGCTTCTGCCTGCCAATCTGATCACCCCCTAACCACTCCCCTGCCAGCCTGATCGACGCCTAACTGCTCCACTGCTGTCCCAATCACCCCAAATGCCGTCCCCTGCTGGCCTGGTCACCCCCAACTGCCCTCCCCTACAGGCCTGGTCGCCCCTACCTGCCCTCCCTCCCCTGCAGGCCTGGTCACCCCCAACTGCCCTCCCCTGCAGGCCTGGTTGCTCCAACTGCCCCTTCCCTGCTGGCCATCTTATGGCCACATGGGGGCATCCATCTTTGACCACATGGGGATGGCCATCTTTTGTGTTTGAGTCATCATCAATTTGCATAATACCTCTTTATTATATAGGATTGTTTTTTAGATAAAATTTTTTTATTACTTTTTATAAATATATTTTTATTGATTTCAGAGTGGAAAGGAAAGAGAAAATTATTGATTGGCTGCCTCCTGCATGCCCCCTTCTGAGGATTGAGCCCACAACCCAGGCATGTGCCTTGACTGGAATCAAACCCGGGACCCTTCAATCTGCAGGCCAAAGCTCTATTCATTGAGCCAAACTGACTAGGGATATACTTAATTTTTTTTTTTAAGTTTTCAAATTGTTAGTCTAGGGTTTACAATAAGTGTTCTTTTCACTACTTACCTTGAATTAATATTTTAACATTTTTATTTAAGGTAAGAACTTTAAAACAGAATAGTTCCAATTATTTCCTTGTGTCATTTTTCTGTGTTAGTCTTGCCACATATTTTACATCTGCATATGTTTGCTGTGAGTTTTCATCAGGAATTGATATTAGATTTTGTCAAAATCTCTTTATGAATCTTTTGAAATGATTCTATAGATTTTCTACTTAATTTTAATTATAATTGTGTTTTAGATAATAAATTAACTTTGCATTACTAGATTACAGAAAGTCATGGTATCTTACACTTTTTTATATTTATTGTTGAATTTTATTTGGTATTATTTTGTTAAATACTTTTGCATTTATGCTTATAAGAGATACAGTTAGGCACTTTTCTTCTTTTCTAATGTTTTTATCCTGTTTTGGTATCAAGATAATACTTCTAAAGTGTTTTTGCATATGTTCCCTCCTCTATTTTTTTGGAAAAGTGTATGTATGATTGGTGTAAATGCTTCATTAAATGTTTGATAGAAGTCACTGTTAAGTTATCTGGGCCTAGTCTCTTCCTCATGAACAATATTTAAGTTGCCTCCTCCTCCTCCTTCTCCTCTTCCTTTTTCATGTTATTTGGTAACATTGGTGAATAAAATTATTGGTTAATAATATAGGTTTCTGGTGTACAGTTCTATAATGTATCATCTGTACTGTGTGTTCACCACCTCAAATCAAGTTTTGAACATGTACATGTAGATATACTGTTATCTTAGGCTTGGTTTTCTGATGCAATTATTAGACTTTTTGTGTGTGTGTGTGGGGGGGATGAAACCAAGGGCAACCAGGATGAGAAAAAATAAATAAGTTTGTATGCAAATGAGCAAGAGATCATGAGGTAAAGTTTGTGGCTGCTGTAGACAGGAGATGAGTAGGACTGAGAAAATTAGAGTAAGTGAGCTTTGTGTCAGATCTACACCGATTGTGTCTAATCTATACATATTGACATCCTATATAATAAAAGCCCTAAGGGCATAACAACCATAACGACCACCAGGGGCCAGCCACTCAACCCAGGAGGTGGGGGAGGGGGCTGCAGTGAGGCCTGAAGGCGCATGCTATGGCCCAGGCATCCCAGGAACCGCAAGGCCAGAGCTTGCTTTCCAATAAAAAAATAAATTGGAAAAAAATGGCCGACACTGCCACCTTGGGAAGAACAGCTCCAGGAGGGAAAGGCCTCCCAGGCTCTACCTGGCCTGGCTGACATGCCATGGGCTTGCAGGGACTCAGGTAAGTGAAGGATGGTGGTGCTGCTGAGATGGCTGGGCCGAGGCTCAGGCAGCTGCAGTGGCTGCAAGGGCCAAGGTTCAGGCAGCTGTGGCGACTGGCAGTGGCAGCAACAGCAGTGTGATGGGGGAGTCGCCCTCCCCTGATCAGCTGGTCGCCTCCCACAGAGGGGGTCCAGACTGCAGCTTAGGCCCACTCCCCCAGAGAGCACGCTTAAACTGTCAGTAGGACATCTCCTGAGGGCTCCCAGACTGTGAGAGAGGGCAGGCTGGGCTGAGGGACCCACCCCTCCAGTGCACAAATTTTCATGCACTGGGCCTCTAGTATAATTATAAACTTAGAAAATCACTGGGAAAATGATTAACCTCTGAGAAGAGTATGTAATGAGCATAAGAGGGAACTTTTACTGATTACCATGACTTTAGTAGAGATATCATGGGTAATTTTTACATTCTTGTGTTAGAAAAATTAAAAAGGATTATTAGACTAAATAATTTTATAGATATATCATGAAATTCCTTGTTGCCCTTAAAATGTAACTTGAAAAAAATTACTTATATAAAAAATAATGTCGCCCTAACCGGTTTGGCTCAGTGGATAGAGCATCAGCCTGTGGACTGAAGGGTCCCAGGTTCGATTCAGGTCAAGAGCATGTACCTTGGTTGTGGGCACATCCCCAGTAGGGGGTGTGCAGGAGGCAGCTGATTGATGTTTCTCTCTCATCGATGTTTCTGACTCTCTATCCCTCTCCCTTCCTCTCAGTAAAAAATCAATAAAATATATTTAAAAAATAATGTCGATGACATATTAAGTATATAAATATTAAACAGTATATAAACATAATTGAGAATGTAATAGATATTTAAAAATTTTAAATAGAATTTTTTGAATATGTGCTATTCACATTTGACCATGTAAATGAGGTAATTGAAATTTATGATGAGAAAGAAAATAATAGATGAGGCATAAGGGATTATTCACCATTTACATGGTACCAAATCTATCATAAATAAAATAGTTTTCAGAGAAATAATTATATATGAAAAAAAACTTGTGGGAAAAACACTAGTTTGGAATACTGACAAAAATGGTTTGAATATTCCCATTGCCATTTTGAAATTAATCCTAACTGAGTTCCCATTATCTTACTTGTTAATAAAAAAATATCTTTTTATAGGATTTTTATGATGGTAAATAAGAAGGAAAACTTTAGAAGGTCTTGAATAGATGGAAGTGGTAAGGATACAATGATAAAGGAGAAAGTTTAAACGACTTTGATGGTAGAAAATGAAGAAAATTTGCTTCCAACACTCTTGTCTTTTCCCATTTTAATTTCTTTATTGTTTGGTAATTGGTTAGTTACTCGTGCTACTTGCACTCCCTAGAAACTCAAAGAAGAATCCCAGGATTCAAAGCTAAGCCTCAATATTTACAAAGGTAATGAGCCTGTCAGCCATGGGAAGTCAAGTGTTCTTACTGTTTGGAATTGCTAACCTCAAACCTAACCTAACGGGACACCTTTCTTAGGGGATAACAGTTCATTTGTCTTCATGCTAACTCTATCAAGAAATTTTCCTGTGCAGAAAACAGCTAGTTTCACTAAGCTCTGTATGTGCAGTGTTTTTTATGTAGTGCACTGACAGCCAGTAACCAAACCTAATCCGTCAAACTCATTTCACCTAAGACCTCGAGTATAACTCCAATTCTGATCCTTCAGGTAAAGGTGTCACTGAAGTACTTAGTTCCTGACCTTTTGTTTTTGAACATATACTACTCTGCAGTTCTGGGTAGTGGAAATGCATACTTCTCTTTGCACTGAGAAATATAGTCATTATTTTGGGGTGTTGCATTTTAAAATATAATATCTGCCCTATAATTTTATTATAATAGGTGCAAAATTCTCAAGCAGCCTTTGATGGAGTTGCCCCATTGCACTAGGTTGGTTTACAGTTTAGTAAATCTCATGCTTTTATTCATTTTTTTTTATTCCATGGTTGAGTCTTTTGGAAATATTGCATTATTTTTGATAAGATTAAAAATATCAGATATTTTAATTTTGTCTGAAATTCAGAAATTAGCCATAAGAATTTGGATGGATAGTGTTGATCTGTAAAAATATTAAATTCTTCTAACTGTGCTATGTATTTTTAAAACGTGTTTTGTGTAAGAAATGTGTGTTTGTACTTGCTCAATATTATTTCTGCCACCTATTCAAATGTCTAATTATTGAAAAAGCACTAAAACAGGCTTTTGAGAACTATTTCTGCTCCACAAAGTGATTGCCCTGTGCTTTTTCATTTGTTGGGTGATTTGGTGTTTTCTAGGGAACAGAGACCATTTACAAATATAGAAGGCTCTCAGTACTATTTGCTCTGTAGATAGGAACTATGAAACAACAAAAAGAATGTGTAAAAACGTTGAAACCTAGATTCATGACTATCAGTGAGTTAGTTGAGGTTATTCTATTTTTAATGGTCTTACCTCAGAACAGTAAGATATCTGCTATATGACTACTATTTCATAGGGGGAGTTGATAACAATGTAGGAAACTTAAAACTTTGGGTCAATGTGTAAGTGTCTTTTTAAAAATGGTGTTATATTACTATGGAATCTTTACTTATATTAGTTTTACTTTTAACACTCAAAACCACGTAATGGACCAACTTTGACATTCAAAATTAGTTTCTAATACTGCTTCAAAACAAATGAGAACAGCAAACGTTCCCAGATTCAAATGAGTTTTAGAAGTTTTGCTTTGGAAAAAGACATAATTAAAACAAGCAAAAGTTATGTTACAAAATGTTGCCTACTTCCATTTCTTGGATCTTTAAGGGAAACAAGATATTTTATTTTAAATTTATGAAAGAAGAGAGTATTCTTGTCTCTTGAATGTACTTCAATCTCTAAAAAAAAAACCATGAATTTTATATGGGTGCCAAAACTTTAACATAATCATTATAAGAACAGAAATAACTCTTCAGATAGTAATATTGACCATAGTCATAACTTCACAACAAATTACATTATAATTACATTATACTCATTTTAATATCTTTAATATAAGTTAGAAATACTTGTTTGCAGATCCAAAGTTAAGTGTCTCATTTAAAGTAGCCTTACATATAATGAAAGTATATGTACATTCTCTCCAATATGTGGGTCAATTTGGAAAAGAGTAGGGATTTAAATAAACACCCACTGTCTAATGAGACACATGAGATTAAAGTAAAACAATCTGCGAGCCAATCAGCCTTATAAGGAAGATGGAAATGTTTTTACTGTGCTAAATCACTTGGAAAACTTCCCCCAAATCATAGGTTCAGTACAATTTTCTTTATCTTAAATAATGTTTGAATGCCATCTCCGCAATGATTATGCTCTTACACTGTCCTGACAATTCCATCTTTTTGTGCTGATCTCTGCATCACAAGAGAATAAAAGCACCTGCCTCCTTAAATAAATAAACTCCAGCTTTGGCTTCCTGGTGGGTCCTCAAGGGCATTAAAAAAAAGTGCATAACCCATGGACACAGACAATAGGATAGTGAAGGCCTGAGGTGGGGGTGGGGGCAGGCTAGAAGGAACCAATGGGCACAAAAAGGAGACATACGCAATACTTTCAACAATAAAGATTAAAAAAATAATTCATTCAACATAGTTGGTTCTTTTTATTATGATAAGTATCATAAATATATTTATTCAGATAAAATATCAGTTTAAATGATCTTTTAAGCCTGAATAAAATATTTTACTGAACAAATATTTTACTGGCTTCCTGTTAAATATAGCCTCAGAGTTCCTTACTTATACTGGTATATAAATCTGTACCTTTAAACTCTTCCTCAAAATTCTAGTTTTCTAATCGGCATATTTTAGTGGTTTTTTTCTACTGTGCTTCTGCCTAGCTAGGTAGTCTCAACTTTCACTTCCAATCAGGATTATTCATAAATTGACTACATGATATTCTAAGATATTTTAAAGGCAGCGAGGAAAGACATTTTTGGCCCCAAATACCGTGTTCACCCTAGCTATGATCCTCATGTTTCTCATTCATGAATTCCTTTTTATGGATCAAAACCATGCTTCTCTGAGAATGACTTATCATCAAATACATATCAGTAATATCAATAAACATGTGTTGAGAGCCTTTTCTTTGGTAGCGAATGCAGAAGCTGGGTAAACCAAATTCATGTAATTCATATTAACATGCGTTAAAAAGGCATGAAGTAAAGCTGTATCTGAGGGGTTGAATTAAAAAGTCATTTTGTCCTAAGAAGAAAAGTAGTGGGAAAAGAAACTAAAGAAGTAAATGGGTGAGGGTACAGCAGGCTTTTGTTCCATCCTAAGGATTATGACCTTTATCCTGTAGGTGATAAAGTAGTATAATGACTAGGTTAGCTTTGTAGTTCAGATCCATCATTTTACCAACAATTCAGAGAAAATGGATTACAGGAGGACAAGTCTGGAGTGTGGTAGGTATTGGTTAGGAGGCTCTGGCAATTGTCTGACATTGAATAAGGGCATTGGTAAAATGTAAGGAGAGAAGATGACAGATGTGAGGGGTGAAAAGCAAACCATACTTTCTTTCCACCATTAAAATTTTGTGTAAATTGATTTGTTAGATTAGAGGAGCACAGGACAAGGAAAAGGAAAACTGTGTGCATATAATAGACTAGTGGTGAAGAGTAAATGAGTTAATATACAAGGGCAATACTATAAATTACCTGCTATTACTACTACTACTACTACTACTACTACTACTACTATCAGCACGACTACTACTACTGCTACTATTACCATCATCATTATCATCATCAGAGGGCAAGAAAGTAAAAATCTGAATGACTTGCTGACCTCAACAGACAGCATCAGAGGAGAGCTGCACTCATGGTCTGGATCCTTGGGACGTGGATCTGCTGGAGGGACATGTGCCCAAAAGAGAAAGCAGGTAAGAAAGGGATTCATAGTTTTGGACAAGTGGAAACTGTCTGACAAGATAAGACTCGTGCATCAAAGGGTCACAGTAGAAGCGGAGTGTGCTTCAAGTCATTCCTAGAAGGGAAAAAAGGAGATGCTTGGATTAGCCACAGCTTCTGCTTGTCCCCTAAATTACAGCAGGATGCCTCAGAACCCCTGAAAATGTGTCACTGCGTTCTGTCTTCTGCCATGCTCTGAATGGATGCAATGTAGATGCGAGAGCATGTGGCTAGAAGTCCATAGAAGTGCCACATGTACATTCCATCAGCATTTTGCTTTGCTCAAGGATTTTTGCTGGACCTAGAAAAAAAAACAACCCTCTGATCTGTTTGGAAAGAGGATTTGCATTTGCAAATAGATTTGCAGGCAGATCCAACAAACAGCACTTTGCCATTTGCAAATCCACTTTCAACATCTGGGTCCTGGTCTAGCCCCCAAATTCTTATGTAAGTGGACACCCCTAGGATCATAGTTTAGACAAGATTTTTAAAATCCAGATAAATGTTAAGTCATTTGCACAGCTTTTGTTTTGAAAGCACAACCTATTCTGTTAACAAAATAAAAGGACAAGAAGAATTATCTTTTCTGTTAAAAGATAAATAAGTGAAATCAATAAACAACAATAAAAGCACCTTGACTTTGTTAACTGGAGAAAGACTGTGTGACATGTCAATGAAACAAGCTTGCTAATGAGAGTTTTAATTTAGACTTAAATTCTACCTATTCTCCTAATGGTAATAGAAATCTTAAATTAAAAATGTATTGACTACTTATTTTTTGTGGATCTGAAATTATATTCCTTATGTAACTTTTTTATATAAGAAATAAACTAGTGCGGTTCTTCCCTATTTTAAAAAAAGAGTATTATAATATAGTCAATATAAGATTTACTCAGGCTAAATTTACACTGTACAAGTAGACTATAAGAATTCCATTAATGCTCCATTGATATCATCAATGAAGGAAAAGGCAAAATGGATGCATTGCTTCTGCTCCACTGGGTCTGTAATGAAGCAGTATTATAGCAGCTGCTGTCTTTTTAAGCAGCTTTTTTTTTCTTTTCTCCAAGGCATCACTTGGTATATTGCAAGAATTTCCAGGAAAATATCTTTTGACCTTATGGCTCTTCCCCTGTATTATCTGTATTTTTTTCAGGAACCATGGCCTTCTACTTGCCACTTTGGTGCTATGTGGTAATTTGAAATGTGCAATGGAAATTCCAAATGGAAAAGAACAGTTTGAAATTGATCCTGCATAAAGCATCTATGCCAACAAATCTGAATATTTTAGGAATGTTGTCCATTAGAATGTGTCTTTGACTTTAGCAATATGATGGAGAACTTGCTACAGGAGTGGACATTTCAATTATATTTTCACATCCTTCGTTTGAAAAAAGAAAAGTAGAGTTCTTGTTTCAGCTCTTGGTCTGACACTGATTATCATGACCAAATCCTTCATGCAGCAATTCATTCTGCTAAGGTGGCCAGGTCTTTTAAGTTTAGTTCATTCTGTGTTTTGTATGTATATGTGTGTGCATATGTGGGTGTGTGCATGATTTTGATAACTTTTATACACCCACTCCAAAGGATAGGAAATATTTTAAAGCTAATATTTTTAAATGAGGGAATTTACACTTTCAACATTACCATGCCTTGGGCATCCACATTAATAAGAACTATGGACAACACATATAAAGGAAATGCATATATATATATATATATATATATATATATATATATTCTATCCTATCTAATAAAGAGGTAATATGCAAATTGACCATCACTCCAACACACAAGATGGCTGCCCCCATGTGGACACAAGATGGCCACCACAAGATGGCCAGCAGGGGAGGGCAGTTGGGAAGGACCAGGCCAGCAGGGGAGGGCAGTTGGGGGTCACTAGGCCTGCAGGGGAGGGCAGTTAAGGGTGACCAGGACGGCAGGGGAGGGCAATTAAGGGCGACTGGGCTGGCAGGGGAGCAGTTAGACATCAATCAGGCAGGCAGGCAAGCAATTGTGAGAGGGATGTCTGACTGCCCGTTTAGGCCCGATCCCACCAAATGGGCAGTTGGACATCCCTTGAGGGGTCCCAGATTGGAGAGGGTGCAAGCTAGGCTGAGGGACACACACACACACCCCTGAGAACAAATTTCGTGCACCGGGCCTCTAATATATATATATATATATATACGGCTATAGGGCGGTTGATAACTTTTATACACCCACCCCAAAGGATAGGAAATATTTTATATATATAAAATGAATGCTCTGGATTGGCTGCAAAGAAAAGAAATAAAAGCATTGCTTGAACAATGAGTGTACTTAAGCTACCTTTCTAAAATGTAACCTTTAAAAGGTACATTTCTGGTTTTCCCTTGATCTAAAAATATCTGGCATACTATAGATTTCCAAAATATGCTCTCCTGATTTTCAACCTTAATTCCCCTGAATTCCCCAATTTTATGTTGATTATTTATGGACATGACTTTTAGGTGATCTAGCTTAATATTAGGGTATCTAATAATGATTCTTCTTTTACTCTCTATCCATAGAAACCTCTGCTTCTCTCACACCTGCCAATGACATATTTCAGTGACTGGTATCATCATTTATCTATTGCCAACACCAGTCACTTGGATGATATCCTGGATTCCTTCTTCTTACTTTACATTAAATCAGTAATCACCTTGACCTATTAATTTTCCATCTGACACAGTTCTCAATTCTATTTGTTATTCCTCACCATCCTGTCATACTTTAAATTTAGACTCTCAGTACTCTTCCCTTTGATTATTGATTATTCCATTTGATTATACATTAAAAGTTTACCTTTCTTAGTCTTGCTTATTTCTTTCTAATTCATTCTTTACACAATTGTCAATGACCTTTCTGAAATGTCAAACCGACTACGTCACTCATTTACTTTTAAAGGTATTATTGGTTTCCCATTATGTTAACATGAAATCTGAACTCAAGCTTATGCAATGTCCTTCATTATCTGCCTCCTGGCTCCTTCCCAGAATGACTTTCTTCTTTATCCGCATTGATTCCATATGAAACTGCTTGCATTTAGTTCCTCAAATGTGCCATACTTTCTCTTGCCTCTTTGTGTTTGTGTGTCTTACTCCCTATGCATGGAATGTTTTTTGCTATCCATAATCAGTTCCAATATTTCAACACTCAATACAAGGCATCATCTCCTCTTTGAAGTGTTCCCTGATCTCCATGCTGTAGTTTTGGTTTCTACATGTCATTTGTGCAGGCCTTAGGACTACCATTCATCATATAATGCTTATTTATTTGTTCCTTATACTAAAATGTGATCTTGGTGGTGGTGAAGAATGTGTCTTAAATCTCTACCTCCAGCAGCTGTCCTTATGCTTGACTCTTAAAATGTATTCATTTATTCAATAAATATGAGTTGAGTAGTTATTATTTGTCAGGAATTATTCTAGTCATTGGAATAAATAATGAGCAAAACAAAGTCCCTATATTATGGGTTGAATTGTCTCCTAAATTTCAGGTAAGTTTCTTTGGTTAGTAAAACACTGTGCATATTGTCACACATCATTTTGGGGAAAAGTTAACGGTATCCAAGGCTGTGATGGGAGAGAACAAGTGAGAGATCTGCACATGGAACTATCCTGGACTCTGCCCCGTGACCCTTGGTGATTTTAATCTGTCTTTTCATTGTGATACATCGTAACTATAACAACTTTCAGCCTGGCTGGCATGGCTCAGTGGTTAAGCATTGACCTATGAACCAGGAGGTCACGGTTCAATTCCCAGTCAGAGCACATGCCCGGGTTGCAGGCTCTATCCCCAGTGAGGAGCTGCAGGAGGCAGCCAATCAATGATTCTCTCTCATCATTGGTGTTTCTATCCCTTTCCCTCTTCCTTCCTCTCTGAAATAAATAAAAATATATTTTTTTAAAAAAACAACTTTCAGTCAACTTGGTGGTTCCTTTTCGCAAATTATTGAATCTGAATATAGTCTTGGGAACCTATACATTTTCAGGTCATATCAGAAGTGAGTGTTTGGGGAGCTCCCTGGTTTTTCAAAAGCTAATAAATGTAGAGGTCACAGTAAATACTTGTGAACATCACTGTTCTTTCCACAACCTTCCACAGTCTATTTCCAACACAGCATCCAGAGAAATCTTTTAAAAATGTAAATTATCTTATTTTTCTTTTCAAAACTCTCCAATGACTTCCCAGCTTTTACAGGATGGAAAGCCTATAAAGTGTTAAAATGGGTTACAAAGGATATATTTACTACTAGAGGCCTGGTGCACGAATTCGTGCATAGGTGGAGTCCCTCAGCCTGGCCAGTGATTGGGGCCAATTGGGGGATTGGGGGAGGTTGACCAGCTGTGGAAGGTTGGCTGTGGGAGTGCATTGACCACCACGGGGCAGCTTCTGCATTGAGTGTCTGCCCCCTGGTGGTCAGTGTGCATCATAGCAACTGGTCAACCAGTCGTTCAGTTGTTCAGTCATTTAGACTTTTCTATATACTGAGTGGCCAGATTATTATGACCACCTGACGTTTGTAGGCAAATTAGCCATACACTGCATCGTATGGGATATGGAAGCTGAAAGCCTGTTCGAACACCTTTGCTGTCTGCAGTTACCAAAATAAAACGTCTCCAATTTTCACAGTAACACAAGGATTGGATGGTCAAGCATTGGAAAAAAGTCATGTGGTCCGCTGAATCACGTTTCCAGTTGCATCATGCAGATGGCAGAGTGAGAATTTGGGGGAAACAGCATGAAAGCCTGCACCTCACATGCATGAGTACAACCCTTCAAGCTGTTGGGAGCAGTGTTATGGTTTGGGGCATGTTTTTCTGGCATGATTTGGGCCCTTTAATTCGTGTGGAGCAACGTCTGAATAGCACAACATACCTAAGTATGGTTCATCCTATCATGTTGATGGCATATCCCAATGGAGATGGCTTCTTCCAACAAGACAATGTGCCATGCCACAGTGCTCGTATTGTGCAGGAGTGGTTTCAAGAACATGAGGGAGACTTTACCTTGCTTAGGTGGCCCCCACAATCACCAGATCTCAATCCAATTGAGCATTTGTGGGATGAAGTTAAAAGAGCCATCAGGCAGCTGGTTCCACAACCATCAAATCTCACAGAACTGGACAGTGCTACTCATCAGGCATGGTGTCAGATTCCTTGCATCACCTTTCAACATCTCGTGGATGTTGAAATGCCAAGAAGAATCGCCGCAGTATTGATGGCAAAAGGGCCATGCTCCATGCATGGTCATAATAATCTAGCCACTCACGTTCAAATATATCCCACGTTCAAAGGCTGTTAAATCGCGTTGTTTACCCATATCTTCAGAAAAAAATCACTTCTACTGTCGTGGTAAACAACCTGCTTCCCTATTTATAATAGTCTGGCCCTCTAGCAACTTCAGCACAAAATTATAGCTAATTTTCCTACAAATGTCAGGTGCTCATAATAATCTGGCCACTCAGTGTATATAGATGACCTCATGCCAACTGTGTGATCTCAGTACCAACTGCTTTCTCTGACCATATACTGAATATTGCATAACTGGACTATCTTGACCATGCCAGGCATGCATCTGTCTTAGGGATTTTGAATTTTCATTTTCCTTTGTCCTTAATATTAATTTTACTGCTTCCCCTTTCCAATACTTCCTAACTGAAGGTGTCCCTAATTTCCCATAGTAATTTCCATAGGGCCATGCTCCATGCAAACATCATGCTAATAGCACTGTTTTCCATTGCTCATCTGTCTGACTGTAGAGCCAAATCATTGCCCACCATTCACGAGTCTGTAAAAACCCAAACATAGTGGGCTTTTATGATTATTCAATTCTCCCATCACGAAAAGAAAACTGCATGCAAAATCAGTCTTTGAATCTGCTGGTCTTAGTGACATAGTATTTCAAATAGGATGCTGTTTTTGCACCTTGGAACTGCCATCTATAAACCAAGCAGCCTTTTATAGGTCAATAGAGGTCTGTTCATTGACACCACCCATTTGATTATAGCATTGTCAGCTCCTCATGTGGTTCCAAAGTGAGTCTTAGAAAGAGAGGCTACCTGCTTAAGAATACAATGAATGCCTCTTTCCATTTCCGCTGTAGCATGTTTCTTTACAAACCATTTCTGGGTTATCATGAAGTTTTTCGCACTGCCATCTTGGTAAGCACCTATGTCAGCAACACCCAAAGCATTATGAGTATTTCAGTTTTCAAGTTCAATTTATGTCTTTCAGTCAAAGGAGTGAAGCAATGAATGATTATTACTATTTACTAGTAAATCAATTTGATAAATGTATGTAATAGAAATTAGGCTAAATATCATTCTTGAAACAAACTGAAATTCTCCAACGTGATAGCTTTGAAAATGTGTCTCTTTTGCATGGTTACCTCAGCAAGTCCATGGTTATTTTCCACTCAAACACTTTCTATAACTCAAGAAGCCTAATTTCCGTAATCCAATTACTTTAATTAATTGCACATATCTTACTTATTCTCCTTCTAATTAACTTGTTAATATAATATGATATGAATATTATGTTTTAAAAAATCATTTCCTTTAAAAAATAGAAAGATCACAAAAGCAGAAAAAATTAGATTAAATGATCTGTCTAAAAGTGGAATTATAGAACAGGGTGGAGGACAATAAAAAAAGAGAATATAAACCGAAGCTGTTAGATGTATTACAATTAATAACTGGGAAGCCATTCATGGAGCATTAACCTAAATTGATTCATTCATTCAGGAAATGTTTATTGAATAACTACTATATCCAGATACTGAGCTAGGCACATGGGTTAAATTAGAGACCAATAAACTAAGATTACTGTCTTTGTCGAGGTTACATTCTGGCAGGCAGAGAGAAGCAATAAATAACATCTATTTAAAAATTAAATTACATAGTGTTTTATAAGGTAATACATGCTATGGGGAAAAAAGTTAGACCAGAAAGCAGGTATACATTGAGAGAGTGATATTTGAGCAAAATTTTGAAGGAGGAAGAGATTATTCATGTTTATGTCTTAGCAGAAGAATATTTCAAACAGAATAAACAGCTCAGAGGTTCTAGGATGAAATGTACCTGATGTTGGGGAATGTGAGATAGCACCATTTGACCAGGGTAAGAACAGCAGAGGATGAAGACATGTCCTAGAGGACCAGATCACTCAAGTCCTTGGGTCCTTTTATGAGGAAATTGGATTTAGCTGAGAGTAATTGAGGAGTTATTGGAAGGTTTGAAGGAGAATAACATTGATATGGTTTATGTCTTCAAGAGTCACTGTGACTGCCATGTTAGAAATAGATAGTAGGGAGTAGGACACAGGAATAAACTAGGAAACTAGATAGGAGACCCACTGGTTAGTTTTACATGTAAAGTTGGCTGGGAAATAGCACCCAGTTATTCTTTTAAATACTAATCCAGGTGTTACTGCGAAGATAATACCTACTGTGGTTAACATCACCTATCAGTTGACTAAGTCAAGGATATTACCGTCAATAATGTGAGTGGGCCTCATCCAGTTAGTTGATGGCCTTAAGAGTAAAATCTGAAATTGCGCTAAGTAGAAGAAATTCTACTTCAGGACTGTGGCATCAACTACTGTATGTATGTATACATATATCATATTAGTTCTGTTTTTGAGTCAATACTGACTGAACAAGGAGGCTCTTGCAATAATCTTTGCAAGATATCATGATGGCTAGGAGCAGGAAGGTAATAGTTTAGGTAGTGAGAATTCTTCAATTCTGAATTTATTTACTGGCACTGATGTCGACAGAAAGTACTCTAAGTATCATCTTCCAAAGTAATCCATCTGAAGTCTGGGAACAATTTACTATGACACGACAATTCCACCTTTTCTTCCTAGGGGGTGAAAGTTAGACAGTCTGGGCATTTTCTCGACTATAATTTGAAAGGCACTCAGCGTCTACACAGAATTGGTCGTTGTTCTCCCCACCCCCACCACCGCTGCGTGAAAGGGAAAGGGAGGAGGCTGAAGGTGTAACCTAACCTGAAGGTGTGAACTGTTACTTATTAAACAAGAACCTGCATACACGATGTCAGTGATGTGATTAATCACTCTCTGGTCCAAAAAGAAGGTTGTTCATGTTGAAATTTTGATTTATGTGTGCTCTTGCATTATCTCCTAAACCCTAGCCACTTGCCAGCATGCGCACTATAATGAGTTTGGCATTTGTGCAGGACTTTAGAAACATTAAATAACGAATCCCTCTAGAACATCTCCTTGTATTACTATATCCCACCTAATTTGTAAGTGGAGAAAATAGAGATGATGTATAATTTGAATCTTCATATTAAAATAGTTAAGTAGAGGAATAGAAATAATAAAATGTGTTCCAAAATTATATTATGGAATTAGTAAACATAATTCATAGAGCCCAATTGAGAACCACAGACTTAAATCACTGAATATTCTAAATTTATTAAGGAGAGTAGGAGAGTAGACTGCTCTTCAAAGGAATTTTTCTTTTTTACTTACTAGTGTTAAAAGTACCCAATGTTTCTTGTGACTTAGCCGTAATCCTCCAGCTAATATCATACTAAAAAAATTACTACTTTTTAATGAATCATAACTTACATATAAATTTTGACTCCTTTTTAAAATGCTAAGGTACTAAATTTTAAAATAAAAAAATCTACATTTGATATGAAGTTAAAATTCTTTTGCTCTACTAGTATGTATAATGCCTTGTAGCTCGTGTTTGGCTTTGATCATCAAATACTAGTAAACATATCTATGTATCTGCAACTTTGCAAAGCTATGTTGTAAACCAAAATGTTACAGTAATAATCTATGTGAAGATGGCAGCTGCTGAGATATTCAAATAGATTTCCTTTAAAAAGCACCAAGTTCTTTCAAGCTGCTAACACACCTTAGAGTGCAGAGAAGAAAATTTACATAGTCATAGCAGGTAGAGTAAAAACATGGGATTTTTACTGGGGAAAAAATGCATCCTGGAACATATGCTGCTGATCTAGCCAAATTTGGACTTTGGTTTTGGATACTTGTCAGGTTTGGTGAACAGCAGGGTAACTACGGGCAAAATAAAACAAAACAAACATGAAAACAAAAACCAAACAACAGACTACCTCTTTTGAAGATGACTGCACACAGGTTACCTTGACACTGAATAAAGAATGTAAATATTTTTTAATGTCCTAGAGAAGTTGTGACTATGGGATGGCCCTCACATGGATTTGCACATCATCTGGGGACCCAGGAGACTTCAAGCCTTACCTTGGTTGGTAGTGCTCCTTGATTGGTAGTGCCCTCTGTTGCTCAGCAGAAGCAAATGTGAATCCTCTCTAGAATAAGGCTTTATCTGGAATTTAGGTCTCCAAAAAATTTAGGAGTGCAGTAACAATGGAAAGTAAACGCTAAGTAGGTACCAAGGAATCAAGGGATTTGAATGAGAAACAATAGAAACACTACCAATACTTACCTCGTGTATTGGTAGTATCAAACGTAACCAAGCATTAAAAATAACATTTATAATGTTTAATTTAAAAAAGATAAGCCTTAAATATGTTGAAGGTATATGAAGAAACAAAGATTATCAGAATTGAAAACATCAAATGTTATTTCCAGAGACAAAGAGATAAATAATTAAAATTAAAAACTCAACAAGTGAAGCACAGCTAAAGAAATGACTGGGAAGTTGGGAAATAGTATCTAGAATGGAGGCTGGAGAGAAAATCCCTCCCCCCCCCCCAAAAAAAAAGAAATATGGTAGATAGAATGAGAGTGCTTAATGTGTCCTTTGGTTTTTGTTTCACCTTTTTTTTTTCTTTCTTAATGTGTCTAATGAAATTCTAGAAGGAGGCAGGATAAAGAATGGGGTGGAGGCAATTGATTGCAGAGATAATTGATTAGAATTTCTGGAATTAATGATAGGCTAATGTAGCAACCCAGTTTTTTAAAATCCAACAATTGGGCAGCAGGATAAATAAAGAGAAATTTATACTGAGAAAGGTTGTAGTGAAACTGGAGAACATTAAGGCAAATAAAACAAAATTAAAAACAGCTAGAGAAAAAGAGCAATTACCTTCAAAAGAATGACAACTGACTT
Organism: Myotis lucifugus; assembly: GCF_000147115.1. Lineage (NCBI taxonomy): Eukaryota > Metazoa > Chordata > Mammalia > Chiroptera > Vespertilionidae > Myotis > Myotis lucifugus. The sequence goes on along the minus strand of NW_005872313.1, from coordinate 36,233 downwards.
CTCAAGAGCTAATGGAAACCTAAAGACTGGAGAATCATATTGTCAACAAGCTAAAGAAAAGGAAAATATGGAATGATAACATTCATCATTCCAAAGGAGCAAAGAGAGGAGACAGAAAGAAACAAAGGTCAGGTGTAAAACATAAAAAAAGGATAAAATAGAATTGCAGATCAGTACTTACATTACATTTAAAGAAATCCAGTGTCTACTTAAAAAATGAAGATTACATGACTAGATTTAAAAAGGTTATGCTGCATAATGTTCACAATAATCATATCTAAAACAAAGAGTGAAATAAAAAATTAAAAAAACATGCTGTGAAAATACTAATCAAATTGATTTGTTATATTAATATCAGAACTAAAGATATCTTAACGTAAAATTTTTTATTAACCAAGATATGAATCCATATTTATTGTGAAAATATGTGAAGTAAAATATGACAGAAATACAAGGAAAAACAGAGAAGTCATTAATCACAATGGGAGATTTTTAAATTCTTTTTTAAATAAATAGTAGAAAAACAGACACAAATAATTAAAGATATAGGGACTTTGAATAACAAAAACATATCATAAACATATCTCTATCCAAATATTAGCACATGCCGAACTTTATAGAACGCAGTTAAGCCACACAGACAGGAAAAGTTTTACGCCTGCGCGCGTGTGTGCGCGCACGCGCGCACAGACACACAGACACACAGACACACACACACACACACACACTGGGGAGGGAGAGAGAAAGAGAGAGAAAGAGAAAGTGTTGAAAGTTAATGAGTTAAACATCTCAGACAGTAGAAACAGAATAGGCAAAATCAAAAGCAGAAGCAGAAGTTAATGCAATGAAACATATACAATAAAAAGAAACCAAAAAGTTAAAAATTGATTTTTGAAAACTACTGCTTAAATTGTTTACCCTTCATATTAGAGTAATTATGACAAAAGAGATGAGGCCCAGGTAAACAATATCAAGAAAAAGGTGAGGGCATCTCTCTAGAGCAGCGGTTCTCAACCTGTGGGTCGGGACCACTTTGGGGGTCGAAGGACCCTTTTACAGGGGTCGCCTAAGACCATCGGAAAACACATATATAATTACATATTGTTTTGTGATTAATCACTATGCTTTAATTATGTTCAATTTGTAACAATGAAATTGGGGGTCACCACAACATGAGGAACTGTATTAAAGGGTCGCGGCATTAAGAAGGTTGAGAACCACTGCTTTAGAGCCTAAGATATAAAGAGATGTTAATATAACAAGATGAACAACCTTATAGTAATAAGTTTACACCTTTACATAGGTAGGTAAAGTTCTAGAAAAGTATAATCACACAAAAGTTATTCCAGAAGAAAAGGTATATATATATATATATATATATATATATATATATATATATATATAAAGAAATTAAACCATTAATCAAAAGCCTTCCCACAGAGAAACTCCAGTTCAAGATGTCTTCATTAATGGGCTGTGCCCAACAAAGAAGGAATAATTCTATGTTCTCAAAGTCTCTCAAAAAACAGAGATGACCCTCCATCCCACACTCATCGAATGTCTTGACCAAAAATACAGACAAGAAAACTAAAATAATAAACTAAAATTCATGCACACTCATGAATATAATTGTAAGACTCCTAAAGGAAATATTAGGAAACACAATCAGAAATATCTACAAAAAAATACTGCATCATCTTTTCACACTGACTACCTGGAGTTAGCACAAAACCACAGGTTTAAAGAGCACCACCACCAACAAGACTGCCCTTACTGTAGACATCAGTAACCCTTTGTGAGTCTCCAGTTTTCCAAACTCACACTTCTGATTGACTGGCCATACATTCAAGAGTTTCCACAAACTCTCTCCCATTAGATAATTTGCTAGAATGTGTCACAGAAGTCAAGAGAAAGTGCTATACTTAACCATTATGGTTTTATTACGAAGCATGCATTTCCGGCAACCCAGCCAAATGATGAGACACGTAGAGCATACATGTAGCCTTTCCAGCAGGCCCTGCTGTTCTGTCATCCCAGCTACAGCACTCTTTCTCCTGCTTATCTTTCTTGTCGCTGCATGTGCCAGAAGGATGGTGGAATGAGTGGCAGTGAGAACAATTTGCTCTGCTTTTTCTCCTTCTCTTAGTGTGCCACCAAAATATGGAACATTTTATTTGTATCCACCTTGGAGGACTTGTATGTTTGTTTGTGGTTCATTGAAAAGTAGATAAAGTCATTTTAAAAAATATATATTTTTATTAATTGCAGAAAGGAACAGAGAGGGAGAGAGAAATAGAAGCATCAGTGATGAAAGAGAATCATCAATTGGCTGCCTCCTGCATGCCCCACACTGGGGGTCATCATGCCTGCAACCTGGGGATATGCGCTGAATGGGAATGGAACTATGGCCTCCTGGTTCATAGGTCAACTCTCAACCACTGAGCCACTCTGGCTAGGCAAGATAAAATCATTTTAAAAATAAAAATAAATGAACAAGGAATCTAATGAACAAAAGAAATTGATGAATAAAACAGAAACATGGAACAGACTAAAAAATCTCAGAGGGAAGTGGGGAGAAGGGGTGGGAGAGATTAACCAAAGATAATGAAATGCATATATTCATTACACAGACAACAGGGTGGTGAAAGCCTGGGATGGGGCAGGAACTGGGTAGAGGGGGACCATGGGGAGAAAAAAGGTGGCATCTGTAATACTCTCAGCAAGATAAAAAATAAATAAAAGTGCATCTACACTTGTTTTCTTTCTTTGTTAAAAATAAAATAAATAAATAAATACACACAAAAGAGAAAACTTTTTTTTACCAATACAGGAACTTAGGTTTAAAGTCATTTTATTGATTACTAGAGGCCCAGTGCACAAATTCATACACCAGTGGGGTCCCTTGGCCTGGCTAGGCAAGATAGGGCCAAAAATAGCTCTCTGACATCACCTTGGGAGCCCTGATTGCGAGAGGATGCAGGCCAGGCTAAGGACCCCACCGGTGCACGATCAGGGCCAGGGAGGGACACGGGAGGTTATCCAGCTGGGGAGGGACCGCAGGAGGGCTCCAGGGCATGTCTGGCACATCTTACTCAGTCCCTATCGGCTGGACTCCAGCTGCAAACTCACCACTGGTTGGAGCGTATGCCCCCTGGTGGTCAGTGCACGTCATAGTGAGCAGTTGAATGGCCTTAGCATATCATTAGTATACTAGAAGCGTGGCACACAAAATTCGTGCACCGGCAGGGGGGGGGGGGGGGCTCAGCCCAGCCTGCACCCTCTCCAATCCGGGACCCCTTGAGGGATGTCCGACTGCTGGTTTAGGCCTGATCCCTAAACCGTCAGTCGGACATCCCTCTCACAATCTGGGACTGCTGGCTCCCAACCGCTCACATGCCTGCCTGCCTGATTACCCTTAACTGCTTCTGCCTGCCAGCCTTATCACCTCCTAACCACACCCCTGCCAGCCTGATCGATGCCTAACTGCTCCCCTGCCAGCCTGATCGATGCCTAACTGCTCCCCTGCAGGCCCAATTGCCCCAAACTGCCCTCCCCTGCTGACCTGGTCACCCCTAACTGCCCTCCCCTGCCGGCCATCTTGTGGCTGTGGGCACCTCCATCTTTGAGGGTGGGACAGTCAATTAGCATATTCTCTCCTTATTGGCTGTGGGTTCCTCCATCTTTATGATGGTGTGAGGGTCAATTAGCATATTCCCTCTTTATTAGATAGGGTTATGCTTTGATTGATTGAATGGCCAACCTGATGACCAGACACTTAGCATATTAGGCTTTTATTATATAGGATTATTTCTGAAAGGCATCTATTATCTTTTATCTTATTTATACTATATTTAGGTGCAATTGTTGTTTTTAACTCTAAGAAGAGTCTATAATACATGCATAATAAATATATGCAAGAGAACTAAGTTCATACCTAAAGTCGTGCCCTGGTCTCACTTTTCTAAACCAGTCATTTTCAGAGCATGGAAATATTATCTATTCTACTATTTTAATAATCAATTGGCAGTATTTTCTTGCACTGTTACTGAAAATTTCAATCATGTTGATAATTGCATTTGAATTTTGATTGATTGCTTGTTGCCCAAACAATGCATTTCGAACATTTGGTTATTTAGATATTCTTTATTATTTTCAATTGTTTGCTGCCATTGTTTGCTTACATTGCATGTTGTATTTTCCAAATGAAGGAACATAAGAAAAGATGTGCAAATTGTAAACCTATAGCTTACTTTGTTGATACAAAAGTAACACACTGAATCATGCAGGAAGTCCACTAAGTAAATCTAGATTGCACATTTTTTAAATTGAAAATATGATAATTAATTTACTGAAAACTCCCATGGGATGTAACTATATGTCACAGGTGCCAAATTAGAAATCTCCAGGTTATAAGATCATAACCCCTAGAGGAATATTTATCTGTATGTTTACTTAATATCTAACAGCATGTGAAATTTATTTATTAATATGCCTGCAGGTTTCTCTCTAATCCTACTTCTCAAAGATGCACACACATAGATAGAAAGCCAGGAGGGGGTGAATTGCCCTGGAACTGTTTCCATCTAAGCTGAAAAATATGGTTATAATGGGAAAAACAGAGCTGCTCTTCTTCTGACCTTGAACATTTATACACATCCAAAGTAAAATATTTGGACAAATTCTAAGTCTGTCTCCTTCATGACATCTTTCTTGCAATGCACCTCTTCCAATCTAAATTAGCATTGATCGCATTCTCATTGATTATAATTTCCCTATAGGCCTTATTTTATCATTTCTTCCATTATAGTTTATATGCATCCCTCTATTTCCTTTGAATGCTCTACATTGATAGATATCTTAGTGTGATAATTTGTTTTAATACATGTTCCATTGCCAAGTGACTATGTACATTGGCATCTACCAAATGTTTATTAAATCTATTTGGTTTGAGTTGAATCCTATTTACATATAAAAAAATTTAAATCTGTAAGCCAATTATGAAAGTTAATGATATTAAAAGGGAAGGGAAAACTTAAAAAAAAAACCTATCAAAGAAATACATTTTAGAAAGTGTTAGAATGGAATTTTCCAAAGCACTTTTATTTTTCAAGAGAAGCTATGATACATGATTGCATTAAACAGATAACCATTAAAAACATGGTTATCTGACATAATTTTTGTCTAAACAAAATAAAGTGTAGAATTGAAGCAACTGTCTGAATAATTTAAACCAAAACACTGTACTTCAATTTTCTATCTATTTAGGGTATAACTATTGATCTGGCTTGAAGCATCCAATGATTGCCTTGTTGCTATACTTCATTTAGCATGTATGGACTTAGTCATAATGAAAGAAATTTGCTTGAGGCCATAACAGCTAGGCTGCGTGAAATGCTAATACCAGATATTTGTATAATGCGGTAGACTTATAAAAGTGCTTTTGCATCGGTTATTTTATTTGGTCCTCAGGTAGTGTGGCTGGGGATAGAAAAATTGTGAGGTAGGTAGGAGAGTTATTATAACTCACACTTCATAGTTATAAAAGAGAGGATATTTAGTATTTTTTGCAAATATCTAAATACTTTGCACACATGTCTCTTGCCTATATCAATCTATTTTGTTTTAAAATGAAGGTAAGGCTTTAAAATGAATAGCTTTGAAGTCCAAGCTAAAGATTTTGATTCTTCTTTTGTAGGCGAAGAAGGAGATTTTTTCTTTCTTTCTTTTCTTTTTTTAAGGTAGGAAGGTAGAGCACATTACTCTGATAGTAGATGAGAAGAGTGTTGAGAATGGAATCTTAGGGCAGTATTTTCCAAACAGCTCATAGTACACATACAAAATGTTAAAATTTGCATGGCATACTTGGCCTAACTGTCAAGGCTGCTCCTTGCTGTGGGCTACCAGGTCCCCACGGCCTGCTCCTCCTAGCTCCCCTGAAGGCTGAGTGGTTCACCATAATTTCTCTCACTTGAACCCATTAGCTTCATCAGCAAAATGTCTGGCATTCCCCTTGAGAAATCCTGTCTTTGGAAAAGGAAGGAGAAAGAAGAGGAGTTAATGAAGAAGGATGAGCAAAGAGAAAAAAGAAGACAAAATCAGAAATGAATCAGGAGAGTGTGTGTCATAAATCAAGGGAAGAGAAATGTTAAAAGTAGGAGTGAACCAAAAAAAATTGACTATTGTTGGAAATCATATGGTAGTTCAATTTACAGCCACCATGGCAAACAGTATGGTGGTTTCTCAAAAACTTAAAAATTGAACTACCATATGAACTAGTCATTCTATTCCTGGATATGTAGCTGAAGAAATTGAAACCAGTATCTGAAGGAGATATCCGCATACCCATGTTCATTGTAGCATATTCACAATAACCAAGATATGGAAATGATCCAAGGATTCATCAACAGATGACTGGGATGCTACTCAGCCATGAGAAAGAAGGAATCCTGCCATTTGCAACAACATGGATAAACCTTGAAGGCATTATGCTAAGTGGGAAGATTCAGACAGAGAAAGACAAATACTGTATGATCTCACTTATAAACAAAATGCTGAACTTGTAAAAACAGAGAATAGAATGGTGGTTCAGAGAATAGAATAGAATAAAATGGCTGGGGTAATTGGAGAGACATTTAAGAGTACAAACTTATAACCAGTAGATAAATAAGTTCTCAAAATTGAATGCACAACATAGTGGTTATATTCAGCAATACAGTATTATAATCTTCAAAGTTGTTGAGACTAAATTTTAACTATCCCTAACACACACAAAAAAAACAAGCATATGTGACTTGATAAAGGTGTTTGCTAATGCTACTAGAGTAATCATAGTGCAATATATAACTGTATCAAACCAATACATTGTACACCTTCAGAAGAGAACACTGGGTAAGACAATGTCATCCCACATTGCTTGTTAGAAATTAATTTGAATAGCAGCAGGAGCACAGAAGGCATATTGAGTATTGACAGGGAGGTTCTGAAGTGGCATGTGTGGGTCACTGTTCTTATAAGAACCTGGGTGGGAGAAGAAAAGAAAGGGATGGGCTGGAAGGAGAGACAGGGCTCTTTGGGAAGTTGAAGACCTAAGTATGTATTCACATCAAGGGGAAGATGGTTGAAGAAAGTATGTGACTGAAAACATAAGAGAGGAAAATAATTGAAGCAAAATTTGGGAAAATGAGAGAGAAAAGAATCAAATGCATGAGGAGAGGGATTAAACTTAAAATTGTTTTAAAATATACTTTGCTTTTAATAGGCAGAATAGAGGAAGGTGTTGATGGAGAGAGAGAGATTTTGAAGGGTACTGAAGAAATTTGAGAGTATTCTCACTCAATAGCTTTTGTTTCCTCTGTAAAATAGAATGTTGGGAGGATGGTAATCATTCTACAATTCCTATTGGGGAAAAGGACAGGTGACAGGGTAGAGTGAAGTTAGAGTCAGATGAACCTATCACTCCTGTCTCAATACTGTGCTCAACAATGTGTTAGGTGCTGTAAAACATATAAAATACATATGGTGTGATTCCTGCCCTCAAAAGGAAACACACACACACACACACACACACAAACACACATACACATACACACCTATATAGATAAGGGAATCCTCACAAGCTGAGCTATTTCCTGAAAAGCATTTAAAAAGAGTCTTAGGAAAGAATTGGGGAGGGGTGTGAAGAACTGAGAAGAGCTTCATGCATTATTTGGATAAACAGAGGTTCAGATTGTAGCAAGAAGCAGAGGCCAGCATAAGGATGGCTTACACACCAGTTAGCCGGGAGACCGTCAGATAGTAGAACAAGTGAGTGATGGGAAGAGGTAGGCAACATGACTGAATAAATAGGAAGGGATCAGAGTATAGAGTGTCCGTAGTGAGGATAGAGATGCATGAAGATTAATTAGTATTTACATGCAGGATGGAGGAGATCGCGGAGAAAATAGAGGGACAAACATAATCTGCCAAGAAACTTGCAGCAAACCAGATGTGAGGCAATGCGAGAGTAAGGCCGGTGCCAGGATGAAGAGAAAGGGATGAATCCGAGAGCTATTCTGAAGAAAGATTTGCTGAAATAATGTGACAGATTGGGTATTGATTGGGAGGAAGAAAAGAATATACTGTGCTTTTAAGTTTCTACTTCTGGGAGATGGAAAAATGATGCTAATGCCGAGATGGAAATGTGGGAAAGGAAGGCAATTCTGGGGTGAAGATAATGAGATTCATTTTGGGGCCTTTTGAGATTTTGGGGGGATAACAGTAAAGATGACTGTTAAGTTTCTGGCCTTTAAAGTCTATGTGGGAAAATACAGGTTTTATGATTTGGATTATCACCAAGAAGTCCTAAATGAAGCTTTGGGAAAGAATCAGCTCACAGAGAAAGTGCGTGAAGAGACAGAGCATCAGAGAATTAAGATCTGAGTCTCGAGGGACATTTCCAGTTAAAAACTAAGAGCAGGAATTCAAGCCTGATAAGGAGGTAGAGTAAATGGTCAGGGAGTGTGAGGAACTAATGAATTGACATGTTCTGAAACAAGAGAGAGAAGAAAACTTCGAGGGGCAAAGGAGTTAATTGCAGGAAAGGTTGTGAAGCAATAGAATTTATCTAAGTCCACTGAATTTGACAAAAAGGAGTTCATTTAAAACCTTCCAGAGATCGGTTTTAGTGACATGGTGGAAGTAGAAGAGAATGAAGGCACCAGGTAAAGGGACAGTTGGTATATAAATATGCTCAATTCTTTCCAAAGGAGAGCATATTAGAATTTCTAACAGAGTCCTGAGGAAGTGCTTTAGTGATCACTGCTGAAATTGATGGAGTGTTGAGCTAGACCCTGCTGGCCCTTTAGTCCCTCAGTCATCCAGAGCAGCTTCATTTGTATTGTGTGTGTGTGTCTGTGTGTGTGTGCACTTGCTAAATTTGTGATGTGTGATCTCATATACACAAGACATGCACACACACATGCTTGTATATACGTGTTCATACATCATAGATGTAGAAGTTGCATACAATATTTTATTTGAAGAAGTGCTTAATGCTAAAATAAAACAAAATTTTATAATCTGTTCTAGAAGATTAACAAGTAAAAAGAAAAAATTACATGGTTGCTATAAAGAATAACAGTTAATTTTTAAAAAGATTATCAATAATTCCCGATATGTTAGAGAAGACTAGCTAAGGATCCATATAACTCTGAGTTTTCATTTTGGCTCTATTTACTAGATATGTGTGTGGGATTATTAATTTCTCTTAACCACAGTTTTCTCCTGTCTACAGTGGTTGGATAAGACTGGAGTAAACAAAAGTATTCTTTTTTTTTACTCTAATTTCTACTTTAGTGAGTGTCATTTTCAAAAACCATGCACTCAGATGTACAAGAAATGAAATTTCACATTCTATAATTAAACTTGATGTCTATTTTGAGGTCCTATTCCTATTGGAGGAAAACTTAGTTTAGTCATTTGAATATTGAGGTAGGTTAACTCAACAGGTTGGTGTTTTCTCAGACATTTCAGTTTTAAACCCAAGTGAATTCCTGATTCATCTCTCCGTGTAGTCTCTCCAGTGTGGCATCTAAGATCTCCTGGTTGCTTCTTGGCTTCTGGATGAGGCATTGAGTCCTTGGTCAGCTTGTTGCCATTGGCACCCATTAGGATTTGTCCTCTGGCCTCCTCTCTGCAGGCATGGCCTGATGTGTAAACATGCATCTTCTGATGATGTATAAATGTACCAAGCTGCTCCTACTGCTGTGGGGCATCTTCTCACCCTGACCCAAAGTCTCCTATCTGTTCACAAACTGTTTCTACCAGCTAAGATATATTTGCCTTTTCAGGGTCATGTAAAAACGAGAGTCTCTCTTGGCAACACGCTGAGGTTTGTATCTGTTTGGGGGATTGCCCCGCGGCCCCTCGGACCTGCCATCTCATGTCTAGCCATTTTTGTACCACCTTTCACATTTACTGTTAGACATTTTTCTCTAAGACATAATGTTCTTGCAGTAAACTGTGTCCTTGGATTTACAAAGCTAGCTGAGATTTCTGTACTTATTCCCTCTGGGAAACAATAGGAAAGAGGGGGCAAATTGCAGAATCCTCTCAGAAACCCTCATCAATGCTGAAGAGCTGTTGCTCCTGCCCTTCTTAGAGTGTCCTGAACACACTCCTTCTCTCCTGTCAATAGCAACTAGTGTGGAACAGGGCAAAACCCTGCTTGCACCTGGTCATGCACATTTACAAAACATTTCTACCCTGAGCCTGCATCTACAGTAGGTAAAATGGCCTTGGGTGTTTTGTTACATTAGCAATCCTATTGTGACCTGGCCTCTGATGGTCTAGATGAGTAGGCTTGACAAAGGCCTGCCAAGCTGCTCCAGAGTGGCTGAGGCCAAGTTTGATGCCAAGGGATGGCTCTGAAGTCTTCTTCCCTGAATACTAGTCTAGACCATCCTGCCCACCTGGTTCGGTTATCCTACTATTATTTGGTCTTTCTCCCAACCTTCTGGGCATAGATATTCTAACTAGGTGGCTTAGTAATCATTCAAATGGAACATCCCTACTGGACTGCTTCTAATTCAGGCATGGTTCCCTGCGTAATCATTTGATACCAGGATGGGGATGGCTAAGAAAACTGCCTTAGCACCTTTTCTCAGAAAGGACCACCGAGAGTAGGAATTATTTTGATATTTCCTGGCATACCTTCGAAATTGTGATGGTGGGTTCCTTATTTGGTCTTGGGAACCCTAGTGCGCACACACTACACACACACACACACACACACACACACACACACTTCTTTGCATGTGCTTAAGCAATATAATGTTATTACCCTTATGGTGATATAGCCTTGGGAGCAACTCACTCTTGTGTGCAGTCTTAATTCTAGTCATCTGAAAAGTTTTCTCTGCAGAACTTTCAGCTGACTGACTAAGGATAAAATTCCCTCTGCACCACAAGTCTTCTAAACCACGCTGCCTGCTGGGTTGATCTCTCTGTCTCTGTTTCTGTCTGTCTTTGTCTCTGATAGAGGAAGTCATTGATAGAACATGACCATTGCTTGACCTGCAAACTGGTCACTGGCAATTAGAAGCACCTTACCGGCTTCCCTTTCCTTGGACTGTGTGTTCTGCCCACTGTTCCCACACTAGAAGCCATTTCAAGGACACAGCCTTGAAAGCACAATGTGCTGTTGATGCCATTTGGTCTGTATATGTGACTGATACCCATTAGGCCTCTACATAAACTTATATGATTCTGGCAGGATGGTGCAAAAATCTACTTGTCTTGTGGCATCCAAGACAAACCTCATATATAAGTTCCCTTGCTTATTAAAACCACCACCTACCAATCCAGAGTGTCTTCCTCTGTCTTCGGTCTCTCCTTGCACTTGGTATACCAGGACCAATTTTGAGCTTCACCTGGGAAACTCTTCTCTTTTGGAACAGGGACTAACTCAATAGGATTAATATTTGCTTATAACTCTATAATTTGTCTAGGATTAATACCAATTAAACTAAGTTTATAATCCCTTCTTTATTAGAAGTCCTTTTTTATGAAACGAGCATCTGTTTTTTAACTAGTAAAGGATAAAGCTCTATAAAGACTTTCAGAGCTCATTTTCCTTATAGTTCCATATTTTGGGGAGAATACTGTCATATAGTCCCTAGGTTTTTCTTCTTGGAAAACCAGTGCATCCAAACTAATATGTTTCAATGCCTTTGGGTTGTGTAAGGCTTGTTTTAAGTTTTCTGTGAAGACCAAAAGCCTAAGGATGTTTAGACATTGAGTATAATCCAAAGAAGAATGAGAATAATGAAAGACACTGGAAGTAAATCTCATCCCAAAGGAAATATGCAGGCATGCTTTCTAGTTCTCAGATAAGTAGGTTGATTTTTCACAAGAAAGAATGTGAAGGAAGAGTAAAAGGCCAAAAAAAATTGGTAATCCAAATTGAGGTGAAGCCAGAGTGTTGAGGGCTCACTTAGTGAATAGTTTCACTTTCTTCTTAGAAGAAACATGCAGGTCAGCATGGGCTTTGGTGTCAAACTGAAATGTTTGATATTCAGCATGACACAAATGATAACCAACACCATATTAATCTCCTTCTATTGTGTTAAACAACATGGAATGAGTAAAACTAATTTAATTATGTGCTCTAAGAAATCCTTGCTTATCCTGGAGGTATTTGATCCAATGACAATAGGTTATTTATCTAGACTAACAGTTTACTGATCAAGACTCAATTCAGGAATTTCTCCTTGATGTTTTTACCAATTCAAAGTTGCTATGTCATAAATTCAACTCACACCCAACAAGTTCCCCACCTTCAATATCCACCTTACAATAATCCAATCCCGACATTAAAAACCTAGAACTCTCCTCCCTTAAATCCCCATTTGGAGGTGCAGCTGAGATTTTGTTAAAGTGATGTTAGCCATTTCTACTGTAGATCTAAGAAACTTGGCTCTATCAGTGGGTTCATACTGTGGTCTTTTAGGTGATTGGTGGTCACCCCAAACTGGATTTCAATTGCTCCTTTAGTTAACTAAAGGTAACTTGTTTAACTGATTCCACATATAAAATATTCATAGACCAAAGGTTTTCCCCAATAATACCTACATACATGAATTTCACAGTAATGCAAATAGAAACTCATATAAATTAAGCAGCAAAGCATTTGTGAATAATGTTCAAATATTCTGAATTTCCTCATAAATTCTGTAAGGTGTTTATTATGACCCACTTCTAGGCTTTGCACATAAAATGATTTAGAAATGTGCGTAGATCTTCTTATGAGGATGCTGTCTAGTCTAGACTTACTTCCTCTATAACTTTGGGGTAATTTGCTTATCACAGTTTCATTTTCTTCATTAGTAAAATGGGATGCCCCCTGTATCACAAAATTATTGAGAGGATTAAAGGAGTTCATGTAGGAAAAGATCCTAGAATGATTGTTAGCATGTGATACATATATCACCAGTGTTGGTTCCACTCTTCCTTCTGTATATTTCTTTCTTTAAGGTATATCCTATTCTTAAAACAAGAAGAAATAGTTCTCACTATAGTGCTGGACAGAGAATTTAGAGGAGTCAAGTCTCTGCACATCCCCACCACCCAGCAAATATCCCATAGCACTAAGGTGGGAAGGGAAGGTGACATTTCAGTGCTGACCGAGGGGAAAGCAATAAAGTGTTCTGTGGCTTCTTAACCAGAGATGGCAATAGCATCTCTACCATTTTAACTTAGTTAGAAGCTGCAGAAGTTAGTACTCTTCTGGCAATTGATGTTTTCTATAACATGTAGATTGTAGAATAAACACTATGAGTTGAGATTACTGATGACATGTTGTTGTTTTTTATTTAACCTATTTCTGAGTGGAAATTCTAATGCTTTTTTGCTTAATTTATGATGTGTTATTAACCATTGGAAAACAATCAGATCTTGCCATGTTTTTATCCCAGTTTTAGAATTTTTTTTTTTGTAGAAGAAATTTCTTTCTCTCTCTTTCCACTTGTATCCAGCTGCCTCTCCTCTCACACACATTCACACACACTTGCATTTCTTCCCCTCCATGTTTCCAAACCACTGGCTTTTACAGAATCTGTGTTTAGGCGATCTGGACAGCAGCAATCTAAAGACAGATTCCATCAAGGCCTTATCTGTTAGAACCTGCAGTGTTTGCATTTGGATTCAATATCTAACAATAATGTGGTATTTTATAAACATTAGTGAGGATGATTTTGCACTGGTCAGCAAAGGTAAAAAAATAGGTGCTTTGGGAAAACAAATAAAAAAGGAATTGGATCTGTCTCAATAAATTGCACAAATTGTAAATATCCTAAAGATGCAGCCGCTTACTCTGGCAAAGGAAAATAAAGCTGACAATTACGCTTTAGAATGAATAGGTGAGTTATATGATGGCTAACCATTTTCTTTACAAACATTCTTTGATTAAGTGCAGTGCTGTATTTATTTATTAAACACAGTTTCTATTCCACATGCCTGTTCAATTCTTCAGATTTTATTTTAATGCCAATTAAGATTTACATTCAAGTCATACTTCTTTTCTATTCTGGTTTGTGTCTGCAGATACACTTTTTCCATCAATTTAAACATAATTATAGAATAATCTTTCACAAATATTATAGTTAATGACATTAGGGCCTTTATAAATTTTGGTTCTTAATTTATACACATTAAAATTTCATTTGAAAGGAAGGAACTTTGAATATTTGAATATATTTTTGAGACATTTTATAAGGTTTCTAGCACAGTGTGCCCCAAAGCCCTAGAACTGGTCATGTTTGGTTGGGATTACATGGCCTGGACAAAGTCAGAAGCAACTTGAAAGAGATTATTTCTGGCTTCAGCAAGGCAAAACTTAGTTCGATTATGCGCTACACATTCCTCCTCGGCTTTAGAGAGCAGAACCTGACATTTTTTTCAGGCTAGGGTCTGAACAGAGCTTTGTCTAATGGGGAAAGTGACAGTCCTTTTAGGTTTTACAAGTACATGCTGTAATGCCGAAACTCTATGCACAGAAATTTGCCATTTCAAAATTGATAATTCAGGGCTTTGTTTCGACATGGATTAATGGAATTATCATGTCAGATAATTTTTATTCTCCTCATTGAATAGAGAGTCCTAAAAATCTGCTGCTTAAATTAGCACTCAGGAAAAAATGTAATCTCCCATTATTTTATTCACAGTTGTGTAAGTTCCAACAAATGGGAATGTGTAAAGTAAAGTTATCGCTGTATTCTGAGGGACTGTCTCTTCCTCTTGAATCTTTTCCAACATTTAATCTACATCAACTTTTAAAATTTCTTTATGTCAGTCCATTTGATAAACTATTATGAAACAAGGTCTCATAAAAACCAAGAGAAGACATGTTCTGTTGTACAAATGCTGGGAAAGAAATGTTGTGGAACTTACTGTTTGGAACAATGTGGTCTGTCTGTTTGATTAAAGTATTGTTTCTTTTTCTTTATGCCTTAATATAATGTTCTCAACATTAAATCAAAATATATTGACAATGTTGAGTTGTCAATGTTAGTTTGATTAAATTTTCATTAGATATATTATTTTTAAGCATTTTTGAATTTATAAAAGTACTGTAATTTTCTTAAATGGACTAGATAATTTTCAAGACTCACCTGTTTTCATTACTAAAACCAAATGATAATGAAATTCAATAAACATTTACTTCAGCAATGTCTTTTTAGAAATACCTTTATTTATATAAAACAAGATTCAACTATATTGCTGTGAAAATATCCTATAGAAGCTCTGCAACCTAGTCTATGTATTTTTTAAATATATTTTTTATTTTATTTTTGTATTATTGTCTAAAGTTAAAATATATTTTTATTGATTTCAGAAAGAAAGGGAGAGAAAGAGATAGAAACATCAATGATGAGAAAGAATCATTGACCGACTGCCTCTTGCATGCTCCACACTGGGAATCGAGCCTGAAACCCTACCCGGGTATATGCCCTGACCAGGAATTGAACCATGACTTTCTTGTTTAGAAGGTCGATGCTCAACCACTGAGCCATGCTGCCTGGGATTGTCTATCTATTTTAACTTCATATACTCTGATTTTGATCTTTTGTACTACCTGAAGGCATACGTAGGTTTATTTTTCCTAATCATCTTTCTGAGCTATATTTTCATATTCTTTTGGGAATATTGATTTTATATTGCCAGGTGAAAACACCAATACATCACTCCCAACTTCATGCATTTAATTGTAATATCACTATACTATACTGCTCAGGACAGTCCCAATTCATACATTTTATTCAGTCTTAATTATCAATTATGTAATTGATATAATTATAATTGATTGATATAATTATAATCTCCTCCCCTTTCACAAATACCCTGGTTTCAACTCTATGAATCATCTATTTTGGACCTGTTAGTACATTATCAAGATGAGTAAGATTTATGTAGTATAACAGAAATTCTTCCCCTTCCTCTTTCTGGAATTTATCTCACTTTTTTTCTTTATAACTATACTTCCTGACTACTTCCAGTTGTGAATAAACATAGACATAGGTAAACATTGTTGATGCATGACCTTTGCCCAAATGTGATGGTAGGTAGATGACATTGCATTGAGCAAATGAAGAAACTGCTGCTTGGATCAGCAGTCACTTAAGAGGAAAGATCATTTCTCCTTTCTTGCTATTTAGCCAAGCATTTACTGTGGGGATTTCCAAAGACCTAGTATTAGGGTTTCTGTCAGAAAGTTGATGGTCATACACACATATCTACAGAGTAAATAGTTTGAAGTCAAAGGGCACAACTCATTGCATTTATTCCATACATGTTGTTAATTTAAGGTGCTCTTTCTACTTCTAAAGGTCAGGACATATCAATTTGATAGCTCATTCCTGTTATACCTAATATTTTCTTTACTTTACATGCAAACACATCCAACAGCCCAAAAGGGGCAAAGCAAAATCATGTAAATTGCCGGATCTTTTTTTCAGTAAAAAAGCTGAACATAGCAGCCCTGCTAATCCAGCTTCACAGAAAGTTTTGCATTGCTGAATGGCCTTTCTGGCCTTCCTATTGGACAACAGAAAGACATAAAGGAGAGATGAGGACTGAGAGCAGAGACTGTAAGCCCTGGTTATACGAGCTTATCTAGGTTACTCCCAATAGTGTGCTGGAGCTGACTGCCTCTGGCTCGGGAGAGCAAATTGTGAACATCTTTTCCCAACTCTGAATTCAGTGATATTATGTTGATAATGTGAAATCAGCCTGGCAGGAATATTTACACAGAAGATATTGTCAAATGCTACAAATTAAGGATGTTTTTCTTAAGGAGTCAACTTTAAATATTTACCAGACCACCATAAATCAATCCTCTCATTAATGCAAATCTACTGATTATGTTAATTCACTGAATGACATTTATAACTGGTAATTTATATTTACTAGGGGGACAGAATACCTACAAGTTGTTTCATATTGTTTATGGATATTTTCCTTTGCACAAGTGGCATCATTCCCTTCCTACTTTTTTGCACCTCACTTTTGTCCCCTAATAATATGTCTTGGGAGATTTTCCTCAGTTAGGATATGCAAAGCTACTTCATCTTGTATTAACAAGTGCATTACTGTCCATTTTATGGCTTCACCAAAGTTTTGTTGCCCAGGTCCCATTTCATGAAAAACCAATAGGTTGTGTCCACTTTTTAGCTATTATGAAGAATACTGCCTTGACCATTTTTTTCATACTCTACGTATCTTTATTTAAGCCACTTTATGTTCTGTAGAAGTGAAAATGCTGAATCAAAATGTAGGTGCATTTTAAACTTTGATATTGTTAATTTGATAGATATTGTTAATTAGGATTATTTACAATCTACTTTAAAACAGTTAACTCTTTTCTTCTCCTCCCTCCCTCCCTTTCTCCCTCCTCCCTTTTCTTTACTGGCGGGCTATATCAGATTTGAGAACACACTGTCAGGCATGTACTTCCCATCCTTTCAAAGAGATATTTCCAATTGGAGGATAACATAACAAAAATGAAAATGTCAGTGTTCTCTTAAATTTCAGCAAATAAATAAGAAACATTTACCTATTTATCAGGCACTATCTACACTAATAGAAGAGAAACATGCAAATTGGTGTCACTCTGCTACGCCCACCAGGCAATCAGGATGAGTATGCAAATTAACCCAACAAAGATGGTGGTTAGTTTGCATATGCAAGCGTGGAGCGAAGACTGAAGATAACATAGAAGGAAGCCAAGCACTGCAGAAGGGAGCGAAGCGGCAGAGAAGGGAGGGAGCCGAGGCAGTGGAGACGGAAGTGGAGCAGAGGCAGTGGACACGAGAGTGGAGCTGAGGCAGCGGAGAAGGGAGCGAAGCCCAACGACGCAGGCTTTGCTCCCTTCTCTGCTTCGCTCTGGCTGCAGGAAGCCCTATTCTTGCAGGAATCTTCCAGCAACGGGCCCTATTCTTGCAGGAATCTTCCAGCAACAGGCCTCTAGTCTATATAATAAGAGCCTGTGTGATGGTTACAGAGGAAGGACCAGGGGGCAGATGCTCAATGCAGGAGCTGCCCTCTGGTGGTCAGTGTGCTCCCACAGAGGGAGCGCCACTCAGTCAGAAGCTGGCTCATGGCTGGTGAGCACAGCAGCGGTGGCGGGAGTTTCTCCCACCCCCCAGCAGCGCTAAGGAGCAGCAAGTAGTCAGGCTGTAAGGAGCAAGGGGTCTCGGACTGCGAGAGGGTGCAGGCCTGGCTGAGGGACCCCCCACCCCCCACAGTGCACGATTTTTGTGCATGAGGCCTCTAGTCTGCTTATAGTATGCTTATAAGAATCTGGGCCCTCAATAGATTAAAAAGGCAGACGTGTTCTCTGACCTCGTGTAGATTATATTCTAATAGGAAAGCCAAAGCAAAGAGAATCAATTGTATTTGACAATCTGTCCACTCCATATACGTATATGTTAAGCCATTCCTTCTGTAATATCCTGTCTGTTTTTTTTATAACTGGTTGTAAACCAGTTGCTCTCAGCTATGATCCCATCCTTTGCCATCCTGAGAAAATTCCCTTTTCTTTTTTGATGTATTGCATCTCATCTTCCTCTTTCTTATTACCCCCCGCCCCCCAATTTTTGATATAGTACAACCTCCAATAGCTTCTTGAGAAAGATGTGTGGAAAGTACACTTTTGACACTTGGCTGTGTTAAAATGTCATTATTCTTTCCCCATACTTTCTACATCGTAGCTTGAATAAAAATTCTGGTTGCAAGTAAATTTCTCTAAGAATTTTACAGAATATGTTCTGTTATTTTCTAGTTTTCATTATTGCTGTGTAATTTGATTGGTAGCATATAACCTTTATTTTCTCTCCTAAATTTTGAAGACACTTTTCTTTATCATAAGTATTCTGCATTTGCCAAATAAAGTTTCTTAGAGTGAATGTTTTTAAATTAATTTGCAGAGCATTTGGTAGATCAATCTGGAAACACATTTTTCAATTTTAGGAGCTGAAGTACCAAGAATGGGTCAGTGGAGCAGTCTTTTTCAGCGCAGGCAATAAAAGAAGTGTTTAAAAATACTAAGAGAATTTAAAAATAATATTAAAACTGACTAAAAGATGCTCTGTTTTGATTATCATGTGCCAACAATTCTTCTCCCAAATTATTATTATTCTAGGTTCGGAATAACTGCTGGTGCTGTTGAGTTTTAATAATATATATGCAACCTTAAAATAAGCATATTTGCATTACTTGCAATAAATAGCATTCTGCATGAAGATTAATGTGGAGAATTCTAGTAATATAGTTCGCTTTCTCCCTCTGAACAGGTGCAGATATACTTTCATTCATTCATTTTGAGAGTAAGTTTATAAGGGTTTAGATTAGAATCTTGAGTCTCTTTGGGCATAGTTCCTATTTTCAGCCCCTACAGTATTACATATTCTTGTATTTACATAACATATTCAAAGTAAAATAATGACAGCATAGCCATTGTACAAATGAGAAAATGAAACTTGAATTACTTTGATCCTGTCATTCATGTGACCACTGGAATTTTTAATTTGGAGTTTAAAATTTTTAAAAAGTGAAGCACAGTACAACCTGTGAGTGTAATATTGGTCTTGTAAGTACAAATTTTAGTTCACATATAATATTTTACTAAATTTAAATAACATCCAGTCAGCTGACATTTATTCTTTTTTTAAATCGTTATTTATGATAAATCAAGAAAATTATTAGCAATTCTTACAAAAATAAATATGTCAATTATAGGAAGGTAGTATTAAAATTATGTGTTCTGGATGTTGGATAAATTATGTATGCCAATGACTTTAGGAATTCGTTTTGTATTACTTACTTTGATGCTTTCTTTACTTCTATATCTGCCTTTTCAAAACTCTTCTTATTTAGATGTTGAAGATCTTGGTTTTATTCTCTAATTTTCTTATTTTCCTGACCTAGATGCTCTTTATTTTTCTTCAATCACTTTCAAAGAGATTCCTTCAACTTTTTATTTCCATTTTTTATTAATTTTTAAATTTCTACAATCACATTTTTAATTTCCAAGAACTCTTTCTTATTCTCTGAATTTTATTTTCTTAATAGCATACTGTTCTCATTTTATGGAAATTAAATATATACATATATTTTACAGATTATATATGTTTATATTTATACATCTACCACTCTAAGGATAGTACTTATAGATTATTTTCTTTTAAGTGTTCTTCTGCCCCCTACATTGTGTCTGTTTCATTACTACTTGTTTCAAACAGTGGTTTGGTCTTGTTTTTCTTGTTCCTGTTTGAGGGTTCCCTAAATTATGTAATTATCCTTGTCTTTCCATTAATGTTTACAATTAAAGTACTAAAAACTAATTTTAAGGTCAGCATGCATAAGTGGGATGTATATAATGGTGAATCTCATAGAATAATTGAATAAGAGCCCAGCTATTTTGTCAGTGACCTCAAATTGTTCTATCTATGGCCATTACTCCTCAGGTGGTCAATTTCCCCAAAGAAGGTCCCTTTAATTCTTTGTTAGTAGGAGTGTAAGAATAGAGAGGTGAGATGTAATATGAGGTCATATTACATCTTAAAGATTCATGTATGAAAAGGCTGGTGATCTTTTTGCCTAATGTCCTTGGAGTCAAGAAACTCTCTCATTCCAGCTCTCAAGAAATTTTCTTGTTTTCTGCAAGCTGTGAAGTCTGGGAAAGAGCAGATCTGAGGTCTGACTGCTTATACACATTTCTGACAATCCAATTCAATCCAGTTCACCTATTCTTCTAGTTTCTGAATTCTGGGGTGTCAGTTGACTTGTCTCTCATTGGCTTCTCTTCCTGCAGACATTTAGCTTTCAACACCCTCAGCTCTAATTCCACCATGCCCTATCCTCTCAGCATCTTCAAAATGTTGTTGACATTCTTCTGCTAAATTCTCTTTCCCCTTTCTAATATATATATTTACACACTAGAGGCCCAATGCATGAAATTTGTGCAAGAGTAGGCCTTCCTTCCCCCGGCTGCTGGCACAAGCTTCCCTCTGGCACCCGGGACCGTGGCTTCCCTCGAAGCCCTTGCTTCATCTGGAAGGTTATCCAGAAGGACGTCCGGTCTAATTAGCATATTATGCTTTCATTATTATAGATGGTGTCCCAAAAATGTCTACACATTTTGAATAATTATTAATTCTAATGTGTTAAATCTCAAAAAAAAAAAGAAACAGCGATTGAGCTATCTGCTGTTCAAGTGTGTTCTAGTATACATTTTTTGGGACACCCTATATATGTATATATATTGTTATTCTGTTACTTTCATTTTATGGGTTACTATAAAATAGGAATAATTGTTATATTGGCTATATTTAACCACAGATCTCTTTGATGGACCCAGGCAGACAGTGATCTGTAGACATGCCAGCTTTCAGGATTGGCAGCGTTGTTGGTACTGAGGGAAACATGGTCTGCAGAACATGCACACACATCCCTTCCTGGACTGCAACAAGCAGACTCCTCCATGCACTGAAAATTTTGTCATAGAAAACACTTTCCACTTAAGTGAAGGAAATAATTCTTAACATTTTAGGTTTATTAGTTTTTTGTTGTAAAAGTGATGCATAACTCACTTTAGAAAATTTGACAAGTGAAGAAATTTATAACCATGTGTAGATGCCTACATTTTTGCTCCAATCTCTTTTTTCACAACTGTGCATGACATAGTCTTTCATAATAATTATCTCGTACTGACTATATTTTAGCATGTTTTATGTATTGCAAAGTAAATAGTAATACAAAAGAGTGCATATATGAAAATTTAAAGACAAATAATAAAATAAACATTCATGTACCCACTCCATAGATTATGAATTAGGAGAACATATTCTTGTTATTTTATTGGGACAGATTATAAACTCTGTATAATATTTTAAACTCAAGTTTGTTATATATTTTACACTTACATGTATTGTTTAATTTAATCTTAATAACAGCCATATAAGGTAGGTACTAATATTAGCCCCATTTTACATATTAGAAAACTCAGACTTAGGGAAGTTAAGAATTTTGGTCAGTTAATAGGTGAAAATTATACACATATAAACACACACACAGAGTTAAGGGGCAAGAGTTAAAACCATAAACCTGTTATTAAAATAGAGAAAATTTTATATAAAGAACTGTTACCTAGGTATAGTTGTTAATTAGGTAACTAAAAGGGTAAAAAGAAAAATTTTAAATGTCAACTAAATAGCAATTGTAAGAAATAGTTAGCAAAGGTATTGTAAATTTTATAGCTTAGAAACTTAAAGAAAGGCCTCTGTAATTCCAAAACCCCACATCTCTGAGGAGGAGGCTCTGCTCAGCTGGTTTCAGTGTCTCTGACTGCACAGAAGCAGCCCCTGGAGCTAGAACCCAGAACTCTGAGAAGCAGGTGTCTCTGGGGAGTGTTGACCAGGTTGGTTCTGCAAAGGCTAAAAAGTTGTGGTAATCTACACTAATAAAAGAGAAACATGGTAATTGGCGTATGACCGCTACCCTTCCCATTGGCTAATCAGTATATCCTTATGCAAATTAACTGTCAGCCAAGATGGCGGCTGGCAGCCAGGCAGCTGGAAGCGAACATGAGGCTTGCTTGCTTCAGTGACTGCAGACTCCAACGTTCCCCGCCTCACTTGCTGGCCTCTGAGTTGCAACTCTAAGAAACTATGTTGCAAATATAGAAGCTAAACAAAACCCCAGAAAAAAGCTTTCAGCCAGCCGGGAAATCAGAGCTAGAGTTATACATTGTTTCCATTATAGCAGCGGAAGCCTCAGAGCTAGAGCCAGAGCTAAAGCTGGCCCAGAATAAAAAAAAAAAAGAAAAAGAAAAAAAGGAGTGGTTGGGAGCTTCAGTCAATTGCCAGTCTGAAAGCAGCCCTCAGCTCCTCACCCAGACTGGCCAGGCACCCCAGTGGGGACCCCCACCCTGATCCAGGACACCCTTCAGGGCAAACCAGCTGGCCCCCAGGCCTCTATCCTATATAGTAAAAGGGTAATATGCCTCCCAGCACTGGGATCAGCGTGACAGGGGCAGCGCCCAAACCCCCTGATCGCCCTGCGGCTCTGTGTGTGACAGGGTAGAGCCATAACCTCCCCATCGGCCCTGCCCTGAGTGTGAGAGTGGCGGCGCCCCAACCCCCTGATCAGCCCTGCTCTGTGTGTGACAGCGGGCGGCACCCCAACCCCCCCCCCCCCCACGGGCCCTGCTTTGTGTGTGACAGGGTAGAGCCATAACCTCCCCATCAGCCCTGCCCTGAGTGTGACAGTGGCGGCGCCCCAACCCCCTGATCTGCCCTGCTGTGTGTGTGACAGGGGGCAGTGCCCTAACTCCCCTATCGGCCCTACTCTGTGAGTGACAGGGGGGACCTCCCCAACCCCCTGATGGACCCTGCTCTGTGCATGACAGGGGGGAGCTCCTCAACCCCCTGAAGGGCCCTGCTCTGTGCATGACAGGGGGGAGCTCCCCAACCCCCTGATTGGCCTTGCTCTGTGCGTGACAGGGGGCAGTGCCCCAACCCCCCTGATGGGCCTTGCTCTGTGCAGGGGGCAGTGCCCCAACCCCCTGATTGGCCCTGATCTGTGCGTCACAGGGGGTGGCACTGCAACCTCCCCATCGACTCTGCCTTGAGTGTGATAGGGGGCGGTGCCCCAACCCCCCAATCGGCCCCACCCTGAGCGTGACTGAGGGTGGCATTGCAACCTCCCAATCCACCCTGCTCTGTGCATGACAGGGGGCGGCGCCCCAACTCCCCAATCGGCCCTGCTCTGAGCCCGACCAGGGGCTGCACCTAGGGATTGGGCCTGCCCTCTGCCACCCAGGAGCAGGCCTAAGCCAGCAGGTCGTTATCTCCCGAGGGGTCCCAGACTGCAAGAGGGCACAGGCCGGGCTGAGGGACCCCCTCTCCCCCCCGAGTGCACAAATTTTTGTGCACCGGGCCTCTAGTCCTATATAATAAAAGGCTAATCTGCAAATTGACTGAATAGTGGAATGACCAGGCTCTATGAGACGCACACCAGAGGACAGACGCTCTTCACAGGAGCTGCCCCCTGGTGGTCAGTGCGCTCCCATAGGGGGAGCTCCACTCAGCCAGAAGCCGGGCTCATGGCTGGGGAGCATAGCGGCAGTGGTGGGAGCCTCTCCTGCCTCTGTGGCAGCGCTAAGGATGTCTGACTGACAGCTTAGGTCCGCTCCCCAGTTTAGGTCTAAGCCATCAGTCAGACATCCCCCAAGGGCTCCAGGACTGCAAGAGGGTGGCAGGCTGGGCTAAGGGATGCCCCTGAGTGCAACTAATTTTGTGCGCCAGGCTTCTAGTAAAGACTATAATGGAAGAAAACAGGAGAAAGTCAGGGATCTGGAATCCTGTGTGAGTGGCCCATCTAAAAACACAGGTGAGTCTTTATTTTCTGAATTATGTCAATAAAAGTATTTAAATAAATGAAATTGGCAATTTCAAGACCTATACTAAAAAATGAATTCACAATAGAGAGAAGTCCTTCTAATCATCTGACCTCCCAAAAAAGTGTTCAAAAAATTTTCTCAGATGACTAAAATCAGTGGCTTTGATTTGGCTGGCCTTAGTTCCCAATATTCACTAAATTTACACATTATTGGCTGAATGTATTCTGTGCTTACTCAACTGCCTTGCATTATCCTGTTTAAGAGTTGTTTACTGATTAAATAATTAGATGTAGAGCAGATTCTGTTTATTGGCATCCCCCTGGGACATAGCGACTTGGTCTTGAATCTATTAACTAACTCATACAATGACAAAGAGTCCTGGAAAAAAACCCCAACATACTAAAGAGGCTTCTTTCATTTTATATTTCCTCATCCAATTCAAATTTTGAATCTGTAATAAGTACAATATGAAAATCCAGAAGAAGAGCGCGTTTTATATATAAAGATCTTGGCTAACCTTCAGTCATTGTTCTTTGTTGATTTAACATAAGCATAGCTCCTTTGACTTTCTGTTTGGTCTCTCAGGACTAAGCTCTACAAGGATTACTTGAACTCTCAAGTTCAGAGCCTCAAGTGGATGTTGCATGTAAATGCAGAATCACATGGAACAATGGGGTCTTGGAGTCCACAGGGACAAATCCCTGAGTTCAGAATTAGTTCCTTGCAAACAAGCCCTCTGATAGAATTCTTAACATGGTACCGGGACCCAATGCTGTGACTTGTGGGATGGAGGCACTGGTTCATTGGTTGAATGGGGTATAATTATAGAAAGTTTCCAAATGTCAGACACAGAAGCTCTAGAAAATAGGTTTCCCTGAAGAGATATGAATACCATAGAAGTTTATACAGTATCAGGTTCTAAATAATACCTTTCACCTTTAAACTAAAACTTACGCTTCTTACAAAGATGTTTCACATACAAATATATATACACAGTTCATCTTGGTGAAAATAAAAATATTCTAGTAATCGTATTTTATAATTTGAAATTTATCATCCTATTTTCCCCTCTTGTACTTATTATTTCACTAATGCCAAGGAATGGATCAATTCCAGGCTTGAGGTTGGCACCTAATAAATATTTTATTAATAGGTGAATTGATTGATTCTGCCAACCAAGGAAAACAGTGGCTGATATGACTTTACTTAATATGTCTTTCAAGTAACATAATTTATTCCTATAACATCAGTCTTTATTTCCAATTAAAAAAGAAAATACCAAAGTTATTGAAGAGTAGAATTATTTCTCATTCAAAAGGAGATATAATTTTAAAAATAATACATCATTCCAGGAATTATTCAAACAAAGTGGAGTGATTTTGTTTACCCTATTCATTAAGCAACCACTAAGATGAATTCTACATTGACCCAATAGGTAGATAGTTATTTGCTATAAAGTTTTTCTTAAAAGAAAATTTAGGTTGAAATGAGAATTATGTATATAAATAAATCTTGCTTTATGATGATACATATATTTAGTAAAAATAGCTAACATGGCCTACATAAATCTACATTAGAGAACTGTTTTGTTCAGTGTATTCATAAATCATCAGGAATTGGAAGTTAAAATTAAACTTAATAATTTAACAGTACACTATAAGAGCATATAACAAGCACAAAGAATGATAGAGAGAAACTGAAAGCAGTATTTCTATGATGAAAAAAACACATGCATAAATTGATTGTATCTGCTTGGTCTAGTCCAGCTGGTGCCAGCACATTTCATATTATGATGATGTGCTGTAATGAAAACTTTGGAATATTTGGAGTGTTCACCTAGGGCTTTTTCCTCTCTTTCCTTTATATAATTCTCATTTTGACTTGGTCTGCATCAAACCCCTGGTAAATGTCTAAACAAGACCTTCACTTTGTAGGTATAGAGATCCACGGAAAGATTTTAATCTAGGGGAGAATCATGACAAGATATGCATTTTAGAATGTTTTGTCTGCTATTTTTGACGGCAGATTGACCAACTAAAATGTTGTAATGCTAGAGATGATGCAGGTAGAGAAGGAATAGAGGAAATGAAATGGTGCTTGTAAGGAAAACTATTGCACAACTGGGTTAGCAACTAGAAATAGGAAGTGAAGGAAAAAAAGAGGATTTTAAAAGGATTAAGCAGGTTTTTGTTGTTTTGGGATGTGTGTGTGTGTGCATGCCTGCACACCTGTTTTATATACTAACTGTACCTATTTCAAGTTCCCAGAATAGTGCCTGGAACACAGAAATCACTCACATATTTACTGAAAAAAAAAGCATAAATGAATAGATGGTTTAGGTAACTAGATAGATGGTGGTGCCATGTGAGATGTAAAAGCAGCAACAGGGTGGACATAAAAGTAATAGAATGCTTACTTTTAGAAATCTGAAGTTTTAGGGAACTTTGAAATATCAATTTAGAAATACTGGGCATCTGGATAAACAGCTTCAAAACACATGCTATGGAGAAAGGTGTGGGCTGAAGAGTTTGGAAGTTGTTAGCACATAGTTTTGGTTAAATTGGTGATAGTGGTTTAGATTATCTCAAGAGCATATGATGAGCAAAGGAAGAGTATAGGGCCAAAGACAAATATCCAGAGAATGTTAATAGTTAAGGAGTGTGGAGGGAGAAAGGAAATTGCAAACGACAGTAAGTGTTCCAAGAAGTAAGATTACCAGCAGTGCAAGATGTTGCAGAAATCCAAAGTAAAGTGGTTTCTAAAAAGAAAACATGAATAATATTGTTAAATGCTCAAGATAGGAAGAGCACGATTAACACTAGATATTTCGCAATTGACAGGTCATCCAATCATTCTTTCATTTTCATTCATTTTGTGAGCTGGCATTTTGCTCGGGACTGGTGCTACAAGTTATACAAGTCAGACATGCTTCCTGCCCCAAAGATTTTACAATCTTGTGTAAAAGAGAACACACGATAGCATTGTTTTTTTTTATCCATTTATTATGGAACAATAGATTTTATTAAGAAAAACATATGATTTTATAATAGAGTTACGGAGGGATGGAGAGGTCATGGACATCAACTAGAATAAAAAGAAAATTTTCTCTAGGGAGATAGCCTTCAGGCTGGGACCTGAAGCATGGGGACAGGCCAGCCATGGATAGATCAGATGGAAGAGGATTCTGGGCTGAGAGAGAAAATATGCAAAGACCCTAGGGCAGAAATGTGCTTGGCAAGTTCTAGCAAATGAAAGGAAATGAATGTGGTGGAAGCAGTGTAGGCAAGGCAGCAAGTGGCGGGAGATGAGGTCAGTGCTCTGCCCTGTAGGGTTTTATAGTTCAGATTAAGGAATTGGGGTTTTTCTAAGTAAAAGAATACAAAGGGCGTAAGGAATCAATTTTAAAAGATTTTAAACATGATCACAAAGAGAGGCTTAAAAATAGACAAAGTTGAACATGGGCAGACTGGTTAGAAAATGGCGGTCATTGTCTGGGTGTGACGCTGGTGGCTTGGACAAAGTGATCCTAGTGGGGAAAGAGAAGAATGGACAGGTTTGAGCTCTATTTTGGAGTAGAGCTTACAAGATTGGTACAGGTAGATTGAGAGCCAGATTATCTTAAAACAATTTCCAGCTTTTTGAAAGCACACATGAAATTGAAACATATGAACAATCTCTTAGCTTTAGTTAACATAAATGAATTGAATGATTAAAATGCACTAATACATAGGAAAACTCTATCACAAAATTCCCAATTGTGAATTTAATTATATTCCAAGGCACATTACTTTTACTTAATAATTAAAGATACATATAGGTAAAATTTTAAAATATTTATTTATTGATTTTAGAGAGAGAGGAAGGGAGAGACAGAGAAAGATTTATTGTTCCACTTATTTATGCATACATGACCAGGGCAAAGGTGAATTTCCTGTATAATAAATAAAGCCTATAAACCATTAAAAAAAAGAAAGAGACACAAGGAGCAGGATTATACAGAGGAAAGGCCAATGTGACCACACAGCAAGCAGGTGGCCATCTGCAAGCCAAAGAGAGAGGTTTCAGAGAAAACCAACCTTGTCCACATCTTAGCATTGGACTTTCAGCCTCTAGAACTGTGATAAAATAAACTTCTATTGTTTAAGCCCTCCAGTCTATGTTATTTTGTGATGGAAATCCTAGACAACTAATATAAATCTCTTACTCATCAGCAGTTACTCCCCATGCCCATGTCCCACAGTTCCTGGCAACCACCAATATATGTTTTCTATCTCTATGGATTTGCCTATTCTGGATATTTTAGATCAGTGGTTCTCAACCTGTGGGTCGCGACCCCTTTGGGAGTTGAACAACCCTTTCACAGGGGTCACCTAAGACCATCGGAAAACACATATATAATTACATATTGTTTTTGTGATTAATCACTATGCTTTAATTATGTTCAATTTGTAACAATGAAAATATATCCTGCATATCAGATATTTACATTACGATTCATAACAGTAGCAAAATTATAGTTATGAAGTAGCAACGAAAATAATTTTATGGTTGGGGGTCACCACAACATGAGGAACTGTATTAAAGGGTCGTGGCATTAGGAAAGTTGAGAACCACTGTTTTAGATAAATGAAATTATACAATTAAAAATGCCCAATTTATAAAACCTTAGAGATGAAATCAGTAGAGGTAGAGTGCATAGCTGGTCTGGACAAAGGGTTCAGAGCACGGAGACAAGAGCAACACCATGAAGGCCACTGAAGGCTAGTGGGGCAGAGGTGAACCTGCTGATTCTAAGAAGGGGGCTAAACTGAAAAAGCATCACCCTCACAAATGGCTGAATAAATAACTACCTTCCCAACACATCTGCTCAGCAAATTCCAGCACAAAATAAATACTCTAATGGGATTTATTTGACCTTTTTTGAGATTTATATCATGAATATTTGATGTCTGTGGGATAATACTATGGTGCCCCCCACTTATCAATACTGCAAATCTGTCCTTTGAGAAATCTGCTTGAACTCCTTGTCTGCTCATCAGTGTTTTACTTGATCAGCTTCCTTTCTCATTTGCTTCAGAGACTATCCCAAAAATTCCCCTCTTTTCCTAATCTCCCTACCTAACTTCCTTTACTCTCACAGTTGGCATCCCAGATCTGCCTGAGGACTTTATGATGCTGTTCAATTTCTTACCTCACTAACTATGTTCATTATCGCTACCACAAGCATTCTCTCATCCTCTTTTACAGTCTCAGAGGCTATGTTCTTCCTCATTTTCAAGACCAACAACTTACTTCTATCACCTTATGTCCTTTTTGGGTTATTGTTCCAACTGTCATCTCCTCTCCTTTCTATCTTTAAACACCGTACTATACCCGGCTCCATTCTCAAGTCTTTCTCATCAACTGCAACAACTTCTTCCCTTGATTCAAATTAAATTATTAGTTTCTTCAATATTCATCCAAAAATTTTGAGATACATATATACTCACATATTCATATATATTCATCCACAATCTGACACCATTTCTTCCTGCTTACATCCATGTCTCACATCTGGTCTTGCTACAATCAATAAGGATTCCTAACTGTCAAATTTAATAAGTGGTTTGTAGCTTTTATTTTATCAAAAATTTTTTGCTAAAAATTCTTGATTTTGAAGATCTTCTTCTTTTTATTTTTAAATTATTGAAGTTGCTGTACTCTGTATTGCCAGTGTCAGATTTTTCAGTATCCTTCTTAGGCACTTTATTTATTACTTATTTATTTTATATTTTTTATTGATTTCAGAGAGGAAGGGAGAAGAAGAGATAGAAACATCAATGATGAGAGAATTACTGATCAGCTGCCTCCTGCATGCCCCATAGTGGGGATTAAACTCGCAACCCAGGCATGTGCCCCTGACTAGAATCAAACCTGGGATCCTTCAATCTACAGGCTGACACTCTATCCACTGGGCCAAACAAGCTGGGGCAGCACCTTATTTTTTAATATGTCCTTTAAATATTGGTATTCTCAGTCTTGGACCATGATGTGTGTTTTCTTCAAAATTTTATACAGTATATTTCGATTGCTGTATATAATCTCAGAGTTCCAATTATCACAACATATGGTTGACCCCAAAATTATATATAAATTTATATATCATCTACTCCATTAAGATTTCCAGTGGACCTATCCTATGCAATAAAAGGCTAATATGCAAATAGACTGAACGGTGGAACGACCAGTTGCTATGACATGCACTGACCACCAGGGGACAGACACTCAACACAGGAACTGCCCCCTGGTGGGCAGTGCGCTCCAACAGGGGAAGTGCAGCTAAGCCAGTAGCTGGGCTCAGGGCTGGCGAGTGCAGGGGTGGTGGCAGAAGTGTCTTCCATCTCTGTGGCAGCTCAAAGGATGTCCTACTGATAGCTTAGGCCCGGGGAGCAGGCCTAAGCCATCAATCGGACTTCCCCCCAAGGGCTCCCAGATTGCGAGAGGGTGCAGGCTGGGCTGATGGACTCCCCGGAGTTCACACATTTCGTTCACCGGGCCTCTAGTACAGTGATGGCGAACCTCAAACTCATTCTTTTGGTTGATTTTTCTTTGTTAAATGGCATTTAAATATATAAAATAAATATAAAAATATAAGTCTTTGTTTTACTATGGTTGCAAATATCAAAAAATTTCTATATGTGACACGGCACCAGAGTTAAGCTAGGGTTTTTCAAAATGCTGACACACCGAGCTCAAAAGGTTCGCCATCACTGCTCTAGTATTAGTATATCTTAATAACATATTTGCCACATCTAAATGTAATGTCTCCCATAAACCTGCTTTCTCCTTTATGTAGCTATTTCTTAACTAGCTACATAATAGCCTGTCTGACATTTGGTATTAGAGAATAACTTGTGATTTCTCCCTCACCCTATCACTCACCATATGTAGGAATATCTACTACATATGTCTTGTCTTTGTTGCCTCCTTACCAACACTGTGGTCACAACTCTAGGCCAGATCTCTATTATCTCTGAACCACAGTAAGAGCCTCCTAACCATGACTTTTATCACTAGTCTCTCCCACCTTCCTTATTTTCCTGGAATGTTTATTCCATCATCATCCTTCTTCCCTCCCCACCTTCCCTGCCACCACCCAGAGCAGATCTACTCCATATCCTACACACTAGAGCATTTAAGGCTCTCTGTGATGTGCTCAGGGCCTTCCGTTGTATTGTCATCCTTTGCTACTCTCTACCTCACTCTCTACATTGCTGTGACCTAAATTGCTTATGTGTCTCACAAAAGCTGATCCATAGTGGTTACTTAAAATTTCCCTCTGTTGTAAAACTACTTCCCACCCTTCAATAGTCAGAGTTCAGGCATCACCTCCAAGACAACTTTCCAATTCTTCCTACTATGTCCCAGGTTTGTTGGTGCCCTTTCTCTGTATTTCCTATATCATCCTCTGTAGAACTGTATGTCTTTGTTCACCATATTCAAATATGTGATACATACACACATTCGCATCTTTATCCATTAGAGCCAGGACCTTGAGGGTCAGAATTGTGCTGTTTCTCCAGAAATTGTCATAGTGCCTAAGGCTCAAGAGAGACTAAAATTATTAATTGAAAAAAAGAGACATGAATAAGAGAATATAGTTGTGGTTGCTAGGGCTTTGGGTAGATACTCTGCCAACAATACCAATAAAACAAAACATATTTCTGGAGTACTCTCTGATCCCTGCCCTTTCACAATTAGAAACTCTTTCCTTGGTTTATGCTTTTATTTCATGTTAAGAGCCTCCTGGTTGCTGCAGGCATGTAAGTTCAGAAGGAAAAGCAGCGAGGTAAAGGAGGTGCCCCTGTGGAAGGCGATGGCTCCTAGGGATGTGCACCAGCCCTAAAGCAGCAGCACTGGAGGAAGGAAATATTTCCTAAATCCCAGTATAGTGCAAGTGTGTTAGGAAATGTGTTTTTCACTGGGTGAAATGGGAGGACTGCAGGACCACGATCACACGCTTGCTAGATGATTGCTTCTTAACTATTTATTCCGGCAAAAAGGTTCAAGAATATATTTTGTTTCCCTTCGCTTATTAGCCAATGCACATTAAATTTTAAGCAACCCAAAAGGAAAGTGATGCCCTGCTTTTGTGCCTTTGGTGGGGCTTTCTATAGAACTGCCCATTGAATGATAGGTCAATAAAGAGATGTCTCACACATAGACCTAGACTGACTGACCAACTGACATAGGATCAGATTGTGCAAGTTTGAAGGAGAGGGATAAGAAGGTCTAAAACAAAACCAAACAAAATAAACAAACTAAGAGGCAAGTACTTGTACACAGAAAAATATATGCATATATATCTGGGATGAAAAAGAGATCCTCAGTCAAAAAACGTTTAGTCTTAAGTGTCTACACAAATCAATAAAAAATGTAGAGCCTGTGCTAACTGATGTCTTCACAGAGGCCCCAGTCCCCTCCCTTCCTGAGTCTCAAACCCGACCATCAATGGCACTAATGTCATGTATTCTGTCTATTAAATTTAAAAAAGGATTGTTCTGTCTACCTGCATGAAAAATTCATCGCTCTCTGTACTGTAAGTGGCTCTGTGTTTAATACAGGTATATCTTACTTGTCAAATTGCTTTTTGGATTAAGAATTTTTTTCTTTAATTCCCCGCTGTTATTTATTATCTTATTACATTTTTAACTGTTGATGTTTATTTTTTATTTGACATTCCATGAATTTTCTCTGGGCCTGCTTTTTCAGTCCTGCCTGATGTTTTATAACATATTGATTCCCAATATTTCAAACCGACCCACTGTTGATATGAGGATCACACTGGGAAGTAAGAGGTTTACATCTCGCTATGAATAGCAGATAAATGAAATAATAAAGGTTGTCAAAAGCTGAGGAATAAAGTAAGACAGTTCTTGTTTGCTCTCGAGGATATATTGCTATGGAGCTTAGAACCAGCTAACTTCATAATGCGCAAGGAGTGGAATGGTTCTGGGTAGCAGACTACTCTTTTAGACATTTGAGATATTAAAGAAGAATTTTACAAAAAATACTATTCATAATGGAGTCCTTAATATTGTTCCATCTTGAAGTACTTTATTGAAAACGAAAACCTTACTATATAGAATCTGGAGACTGAGTGCTTAAGTTCCTATCCTCTCTAGGCTTTTTAGTTCTATGACCTGACCTTCAACAAGTCATTTAGCCTGTCAGTGTCCTAGGTTACACACATATAAAGTGCAAATAATAATAATAATACATCTATGATTGTTATGAGGAACAACAGAGCTAATGCAAGTATGCATTTAGAACATCTGGTGCATAATAAGTGTGCAATAAATGTTAGTTATTGTTTTTTCTATTATAATTAGTCACAAGGAAATTGCCTACCTAAAAATCTTGTAAGTAGAGGCATATTCCTTTAAACTTATTTCTGTATTTCTTTTTGAAATAAGCATATCATATTTAACCCATAAAATATCATTAGTTGTCTATTTCTTCTGATTTACTTTGACTACATTAGGCATTGGTCTCAAGTGCTCTGCACTAACAAGTGGTAGGGATTTAAAATTTGTTTTAATATGATTAAAAAACAAATTAAAAAAGGAATGATTGCACAGGTATATTCTGTAGCTCTCTTAAAGTATACAAAAATTCTATTTTTATGCCATTCAAAATAGTACTGAAAGTCAAGTGTAATAAATAAACAAATAATTGAATATGACCTTTACTTCTCTAAGTTTGTTTGTGAAAACAGTACTTTTGCTTATAAATATTCCACTGGTTTTAATATCAAAAGACATACATTGACTTAGGATCATGCTCAATGAGAAACTTGTCTGAAACACAGGACATTTCCAATGGAAGGTGATGAGTGAGAGGATCAGATAAGCAGTGGGCCTTCCTATACAGATACTGGTGGGCAATTTCAGCAAGAGACCACTCTGTGCTATGATAAATCACAAAAACTATGAATTTGAACATGACCTCATATAAGAATTAACTAATATTGACAATTAGAAATTACAAATTTGATACAGTAAGTTCTCTATGGCATTATCTTCTGCTTAAATATTCTCTGTTTCAAAGATGTAGGTGGTCTCATGCTCATATATGAAAGAAGAAAACATCTATTATATCTCCTCCTTTTTTTTTTCTTGAAGCTGATTCTTGGCAAGGGCATATGCTAAAACTTATTTCAAAAGTGAAATGCTCAACTGGCAGATATAGAATAATACACATATATAATAATAAAACCTGATTGGTCTTCAAAAAGATGCAAGCTATGCTTATTATGTTGAGTTGAATATGCCATATAGTGGTAATAATAAAAGTAATTTGGAGTTAATAGAAGAAATCTGTACACATACAAATAAAAAGACATCAGTACTGATTGTGCCCTGCTAAAGTATATATAGACGTACATATATGTATATATTCCATACATTGAGGTTGAAAGCTAGTTAAATTCACATTTGGCTTTATTCAGTGTTTGGTTGCCAGCTGCTTTCCTTTTTGTATATTGTGATTAATTTCATTGTCACTAGATTTTATGTTTCTGAAAGAGTCTTTGACTGAACTGAGTCAGAAACTAAGAAGGAAACTAGGAATCCAAGTTGTTGGAACAGTTTCTATTATAGTCTGATCTACTCACTTAAATTCTATGGTCAGATAAAAACCATGAAAGGAGAATAAAACATAATGACAGCATTTTTTGCTTTTCAAATGAAACTCCTTACAATGGTGCAGTTTCTGAAGAATTTTTTTTGTTCTGTATTAATATACGTTTCTGAGCTCTTAAACTTCTGAGAAAATGAATTAAAAGGGATATGCTTTCTTGATTGGTATGTGAGAAACCCCATGGAATGTGTAATACAAAAAGCTACATAGGCAAAATGTTTTATAAGCATGTTTAAAAGGGGAATCTATCAAGCCATTTCTATATGCTCCTGATTGCTGGCTTGTGTGCTGTGAAGAACAAAACTTCAGCTCAAAATGCAAATCATACAGGAATCATAAAAAGGCACAACCCAACCCTGCTATCACAGTAATTAAGATTTTCAAAGTAAAATTATTTTCTTCTTTTTTTCCCCCTTCTCTCACTCTCTCTCTAAAAAAGAAAGAGGCAACTTAATGGGCCTAACAACTTGGGGATGCTTTTAATCAGGGATGTTGCAGGTAAAATTTATGGCACATTTGTTTAAAACATATATATATGTTTTGGTGCTATTAAATCCCTCCCTTAATTAAGCCTTTTGGGGTTTCAATGTGTGGATCTCATTTTAAACCAAGCTCAGCACAATTAGACACACTGAGGAGATGGGAGATAAGCAGTGTATACAAAAACATTTCACACGCAAATGTTTCATCCTGCAAGGCCCCGATTTTCTCTTTCCATTTTTGAAAATCTGGGCTCAAATAAAGAAAAGAAAAAATTGATTATTTCCAGCTTGTCATACATCTCATTTGGAGTGGGTTAGACCTCCCCATTCACAATTACCACTAGTTAATCTTATCAGAGAAAAATTCAATTACATTTATCAAGGTTATTCCATAGACTCAAGCGATTGCTTTAAAAAAAAAAAGAAGAAGAAGGATTTTAGTGTTAAGAATGTTGGCATTATGTGTTCCCTCAACTTTAAAATAAAAATAAATAATTAAGTCTTGCTTTTACATCCATTTTATTACTATAGACTTGCCATAAAGTCACATTTGACAGTTTTGTTAAAAGGATTATTAATACATAGATTATGGAAGTTTAGGAGGGAGGCTCATAACTGTTAATAGACTTCAATTCTCA
>NW_005872312.1:83320-86183 GCF_000147115.1 Myotis lucifugus | reverse complement strand
ACACCTGTGTGACTGGTCTCCGTCCTTCAGGTCCCATCCCCCGCTCTGATCACACCTGTGTGCTGGTCTCCGTCCTTCAGGTCCCTTCCCCCGCTCTGATCACACCTGTGACTGATCTCCTTCCTTCAGGTCCCCTCCCCCGCTCTGATCACACCTGTGACTGATCTCCTTCCTTCAGGTCCCCTCCCCCGCTCTGATCACACCTGTGACTGGTCTCCTTCCTTCAGGTCCCATCCCCCGCTCTGATCACACCTGTGACTGATCTCCTTCCTTCAGGTCCCCTCCCCCGCTCTGATCACACCTGTGACTGGTCTCCTTCCTTCAGGTCCCATCCCCCGCTCTGATCACACCTGTGACTGATCTCCTTCCTTCAGATCCCCTCCCCTGCTCTGATCACACCTGTGACTGGTCTCCTTCCTTCAGGTCCCATCCCCCGCTCTGATCACACCTGTGTGACTGGGCTCCTTCCTTCAGGCCCCTCCCCCGCAGTGACTCTGCACTTCCCAGTGGCTCACTCCCTGGCTCGCCCCCACACCCTGAGGCTGGCCCAGCCCCACGCATCCTCCTCTGCTCCGTCCCTGCAGAATGACTTCAGGCCCCTCATGCGTCCCATCCCTCTGGCATCCCCGCATGCTGTCCCCTCTGCTTGAGGCACCTTCCCTGGCAGCTCTGTCTGACCGCTCCCTCCACCAGCGGTTCTCAACCTGGGGGTCGAGACCCCTTTGGGGGTCGAACAACCCTTTCACAGGGGTCGCCTAAGACCATCGGAAAACACATATATAATTACTTATTGTTTTTGTGATTAATCACTATGCTTTAATTATATTCAATTTGTAACAATGGAAATACATCCTGCATATCAGATATTTACATAACGATGCATAACAGTAGCAACATTACAGTTATGAAGTAGCAACAAAAATAATTTTATGGTTGGGGGTCAGCACAACATGAGGAACTGTATTAAAGGGCCGCAGCATTAGGAAGGTTGGGAACCACTGCCCTCCACCCTCTAGGCCAGCCGTGGGCAAACTACGGCCCGCGGGCCGGATCTGGCCCGTTTGAAATGAATAAAACTAAAAAAAAAAAAAAAGACCGTACCCTTTTATGTAATGATGTTTACTTTGAATTTATATTAGTTCACACAAACACTCCATCCATGCTTTTGTTCCGGCCCTCCGGTCCAGTTTAAGAACCCATGGTGGCCCTCGAGTCAAAAAGTTTGCCCACCCCTGCTCTAGGCTCAGCTCCAGTGGGCTCCCCAGGACGCCGCCCCCGGGCCCTCCCAGCTGTGCACCCGGCACTGGCACGCTGGCCTGTGCTCCTGGGCAATCACTCTTCTTTGCGAGTCTGTCTTGCTCCAGGTGACAGGTCCTGAGGCCAGGAGTGCCATCTTCTTTAGAGTTTGGCAGATAGTTTTTGCACAATAATTCTTAAGAACAGCACAATTTGCTTTCTAAGCTCTTTGCACCTTCCAACTCACTTACCCTCCCAGAGCCCAGGAAGGGAAGTGTTCAATCAGCCCATTTTACAGATGAGGAGGCAAGGCACTAGGAGTGTGTCCACGCCCCTGTGGCTGCCACGGCAACCTACCGCCCCCAGAGGCTGGAGCAGCACCGCTGTT
The DNA here is from genome assembly GCF_000147115.1 of Myotis lucifugus. NCBI lineage: Eukaryota > Metazoa > Chordata > Mammalia > Chiroptera > Vespertilionidae > Myotis > Myotis lucifugus. The sequence goes on along the minus strand of NW_005872312.1, from coordinate 84,559 downwards.
CTCGGACAGTCTGAGCGCAGTCGCCAACCTTTCGGACCTCACGGGCCACCAGTAGTCCGCGGACCACCGGTTGGCGACCGCTGGCCTGGAGGAAGGAGGGCAGAACCAGTCTCCCGGGTGGGGCTGAGTCCAGTGCGGCAGGGGCAGGGCCGGTTCCTCGGGAGGCTCCGGGAGCATCTGTGTCCTCGCCTGCAGATGGAGTCGGGCTGCCTGCACCCTCCCCTCGTGGCCCCTTTTCAGCATCACTGCAGCCTTTCGCCTCCCTCGTGCCTCTCCTTCCCTTCTGTGCCGACTCTCCCTTTGCCTCTCTCATGAGGACACGTGTGTTCCATGTAGGGCCTCCCCGGCTCAGCCAGGCTAACCTCCCATCTCCAGATCCTCACCTTAGTCACATCTGCCACTCCCTTTGCCAGCGAAGGTCACTCTCACGGGTTCCGGGGCTGGGGAGTGGGGATCTTTGGGGCCCCCCGAGGGGAGAGCTGAGACTCCAGCCCAGGAGGTCTGGCCCCGATGTCAGTCCATGGAGTCTCCTGCTCAGGAGGTCGCTGACTGGCTGACCGCATGGGGCAACGCACTCCAGGCGGGAGGGAGACGGGGCGGCCTGTGGCAGGAGGCAGAGGCGGCATGGGAGGGGAGGCCACGGGCTCTGGGGGGAGGAGGGCCCCGGTTACCTGGACCCCGATGAGGCACCTCTGTCCATGGCCCGTGCTCTGGAAGCAGTGGCCAGGGAGCCTCCACAGGGGCAGGCACACTGTTCCTCCGACTCCTCCCCACCCCATGTCAGGGCCTGGGCAATGGTCCTTTCTGGAGAAGCAGTTAGAATGTGCCAGGCAGTGGGCCACGCTGTCCCCGCTCCTCCAGTCTCTCCACCCATAGCTGCTCGCAGGCGCGCTCTGTGGGTGCAGAGAGAGGCTTATCTCATGCTGGGGTTCCCGAGTGCACCCCGCCTGTGCCCCTCACTCTGCACCCACACTCCCATGGTGCTCCCCGCCTGTGCTCCTCACTCCACACCCACACTCCCATGGTGCTCCCCGCCTGTGCTCCTCACTCCACACCCACACTCCCATGGTGCTCCCCGCCTGTGCTCCTCACTCCTCACCCACACTCCCATGGTGCTCCCCGCCTGTGCTCCTCACTCCACACCCACACTCTCAAGGTGCTCCCAGCCTGTACCCCTTACTCCACACCCACGCTCACATGTTTGCTCCCCGCCTGTGCCCCTGACTCACCCACCCACAG
>NW_005872312.1:72667-82299 GCF_000147115.1 Myotis lucifugus | reverse complement strand
ATAGTAACGGGAGCCTGCTCTGCTCTAAGGTTGAGCTGCAGGAGGGGGGGTGTGGGGGGGAGATGAAAAGATAAAGTCATTGGTGATAAGCTCCCTGCAGCCAAAAACAAAGCTGGAAGGTTGTGTCCCGGAGGGGAGTTGGGCACGGGCTGGGGTCAGAGATGGGGGTGGGGCTGGGGCACAGTGGAGCCCGCATCCCGCCCCGCTTTTGCCCTCGTCTAACCCTCCGCTCCGTGGGGCGGGTGCCACCCTGGGGCTTGCTGCCCCACCTTCTGGAAGCTGTGGCTGGCTTGGGAACGGAAGCGGGGAGGGGAAGGGGGCCTGGACCCAGCTGGGAATGCGGGAGATTTGGGAACGCGATTTCTCTGCACCTGGAGGGAGAGTCGGGTGCGGGAAGCTTGTTGGTTCTCTCCCAGGAATTGGTCGGATTAGCCAGGAGCCCCCCGGGGCCTGGGCAGCCCTGGCTGAGGAAAGGCTTGGTGGTCTTGGGTGGGGACAGATACTGCCAACACTGGCAGGCCCAGGCCCACTGTCCAGGGCCTCCCTGGGCCGAGGGCAGCTTCAGTCAGGGCCACCTGCGTGCATGTGTGCGTGTGCATGTGCAGCTGTGCATGTGGGCGGCAGGCCTTGCCCTCCCGGGGGACAGGTGTGCACAGGGCACCTGTCTCTGCCGGTCGCCATGAGTGTCCCTCTGCGTCTGTGCCCATGTGCTTCCTTCACTCCCGGGTGTGAGGGCCTGCAGTGCGCCCGGTGCTGGGCTGGGCAGGGGCGCCACGGTGGCGACCAGAGCAGCACAATCCACATCCTTGCTGAGTCAGCACGTGGGGGGGCGGGGGGGAGAGAGAGAGAGAGAGAGAGACAGACAGACAGCCAAGTGAATGTATGGAAAGCGATGTTGCCAGGACGCCAGGAAGGGCAGGGAGTGGGCATGTGCGGCTTCGTCACGCGCGGGAGTCATGGAGAGCTAGAGCAAAGGTGCTCGGCCTGGGGCAGCAGCCAAAGGCCCTGCGGCAGAGGGAGCAGGGGCAGTGAGGAGGCCTGTGGGGGAGCCGGGCAGAGGCGGGGCTTGGCGGCCACAGCGAGTCCTCTGGCTTTGATTCTGAGCGGGGGCGCAGCATGCGAGGGGCTCTCCCCGAGGCTCACAGCCTCCCTGGCTGCTGTGAGAGAGCCACGTAGCTCAGGGCAGGAACGGCCACTGCATCGTCCAGGGCGGGCATGGAAAGTTCCCAAATGAATTCTGAGGGTAGAATGGACAGGACTTGCCGGCCTGGGTGAGAGCTTGGGCCCGGCGGCCGGCAGCGTGCCTGCCTGGGCAGGAGCACGGCGCTCCGCTCCGGGGGTCTGCCTGCTGCTGGGGCTCCAGTGCAGGCTCCGAGTCTGTCTCTGCTGCTGGCAGAGATGCAGGTCCGCACACGTGGGTGTGGCCTGTGCATCTCTGTGTGTGCCCTCAGCGTGCAAGGGCAGTCCCAGGCCTCCAGGGCCGGACCCCAGCCATGTGTTCCTGGGCCTCCCTGGGGCCCTCCTGCTGTGCTCAGTGCCAGGCTCGAGAGCACCCTCAGCCCAGCGGCCCCCGCTTGTCCCACCCCTGCTGCCCCTGAGGAAGCAGGAGAAGGGGCTGCGACAGGCCCTCAGGAAACCTGATGGGTGAATGTGAGCACTTCAGAACGAACACCTCCCTGGGGGCTGCCTGGTGTTGGGGTGCATCCTGGAGCCCCGAGAGGAGGGACCTGCCGGCAGCAGAGACACTGACCCCACCCCATGTCACCTCCTTCCGGAAGTCAGAGAGAACCCCACTGGTCCATTCAGCTCAGCTTCTCCACTCCCCAAACCCTTCCAGCCAGGCCTGGCTCCGGGGCCTGATGAGACAACAGGGTCAGCCAGAGGCCGCTTCTGCGCCTCCCGCTGTGCGGTCTGGGGCAAGTCGTCCCGCTTGGAGCCCACGCCCCCTCCCTCCGTGTCCTGGAGCGGAGCACCTGTTCCGTGGTTGTCCAGCTGTCGCCTCTGCGAGCCTCCGTTTCCTCGTCTGTGGGGGCGGCTATGGGAAGATGAAACAGGTGCCCCGGCCGGCCGTGCACCTCTCTCCACGCTCGTTCCTTGCTCCTCCCTGGGAACCCAGCCGCACCTCCCCGTGCTCCCCCCGCTTCTCTGAGAGCCTCCCCTCCGGGGCGCTCACCAGTCCAGGCCCGCAGGTGGCACAGCGCCCGCAGGCCCGGCGTGACCCCTGGGAGCCAGGCTGGCTCAGGCGCTGCTGCAGTGGTGGGGACTCCACTGGATGGGCCCCAGGCAACGCGCCCTCACCCGGGAACTTGCAGACGCCCCTTCAAAGGCGAAGAGGAGGCTCTGCAGGTGCCTGAGGGGAGGATCTGAGCTGGGGCCTGGCCGCGTTATCCAGGCGGGCGCTGCCTGCCTCAGTGTGACCTGACTCACACGGGAGCCATGTGACCGGAGAGGCCAGCGGAGGGATGCAGCGGGAGGGGGCGGGGAGGGCGGGGGAGGCAGCCACCAGGAGCTGGAAGAGGCGGCAGGTCCCCGGGGCCGCTCGCTGAGCCTGACTTGCGCCCGGATGCTGACTTCAGCCTGCTCACCTCCAGAGCTGCCAGAGCGCCAGTGTCTGCTGCTTCGAAAGAAAAATGTTTTCATGTAGTTCCTTAGTCACAACCACATGTCAAGTTTTCAGTAGCCGTGTGTGGGACCTCACATGAGTGCTGCATCCTAATGGAGCAGCTGCCCATTTCACAGATGGGAATGCTAGGACCAGGCACAGGGAGTGACTTGCTGAAGGCCACTCGGAGCAGCCAGAACCTTCCAACTCCACAAGGTAGTGGCTGTGTCTGGCTTGGTTGCCATAGTAACCCCAGGGCTGCTAGGCAGAGCAGGTACTGGCCAGTGGTGGTTGCTGAGTGATCACCTGTGCCATCGTCGGCATCCTCAGGGGAAAATAGCTCTGGGGGAGCAGGTGAAGCCTCCTGAGCTTGGCTGGTCCACCCTGCCTCGGCACCTCGCTTCTTTGTGACTCAGTTTCCCCACTCATGAGATGGAGACTGTAACAGCCTCAGAGGGCTGCTGCTGACTTCTCTAGGTTACTCTGGGCTGTGGGAGTGGCCTCAGGTCAGGTGAAGCTGATCTGAGAACAATGTGACCACAGAGGAAAGGGCCGCCCCGAGGAAGGTTCTGGATGATGCTGAGAGCTGAGCCGGTTGCTCCCGAAGCTGGTTGTTTCCCAGTTATGTTCACCAATGACTTTTTGGTCATTTGCAACTCAGACTAATGTGAGGCCATCTCATCCAACCCCTTGCCCCCTGACACCCTATGATCTTTCTCCACAGCGGCTGACAGTCTGCTTGAATGCCACTCACGACGGGGGTCTCACCTCCTCACACAGGAACTCCACAAGGGCAGAACCAACGCGGGCATGCGTGAGAGCTGATCACTGATTGCTCCTGTCTGGGGAGGGTTTGCAGAAAGACAAGATGAGTGGGTGGCCAGGCTGTTCCTAAAGAAGTCCTCCTTGTGAATGCCGTGCAGGGCAGTGGGAAGAAAACCCTGCATGTCCCGCAGACCTGGGTTCACATTTCATCCCTGCTGATGACTCGCTGTGTGACCCCGAGCAACAGACTTACCCTCTCTGAGCCTCAGTTTCACCAGCTGCAAAATGGGTTCCCTGGCAGCACTCATCTGGTGAGGACATCGTAAGGATTAGGGGAGAAAGCATGTGCGCCCCGTGCTGGGTGCACGCCCGTGCCTGGCAAGAGTGGGAGCTACATCCCTCGTGGGTGATGACAGGGCATGTCCTCATGTCTGGGAAGGTCTGCTTGTGCCCATGAGGGGATGGCACTGGGGGGCTGTGAGGAGGCCCAGGCTGCTCTGCCAGGAAACAGCTTCTGCAGCTGTGATATACACCCCGGTTCAAACCCTCCCCCTGGCTGCTGGGCACAGCCCGAGATGGAGGAGCTGTCTGTTGTCGTGGTGACAGTCCATCGGAGTCCTGGGAGCATCAGTCCCTAGGTCTGCTGCTGGGGATGCACTGGCGTGTGTGCGGTTTGAGCATGAAATTCCTGAATGTGCAAGGCCATGCGCCCGTGTGCATGTGGAATCCCTGAGTGTGCAAGGCTGTGGGCCTGTGTGTGGGTGTGGGAATAGAATTCTCGCGTGTAGGAGGCTGGCTGTGCCCATGTCGTGGGTGGCTCCACGGATGCTGGCCCCGAGGCAGGTGTGGAGGAGGTGCCTGGGGAGGAGGGTGTGCTCAGGTGCCCACCACTCTGACTGTGTGGCCCTGGGTGGGTCCCTGCCTTTTCCGAGCCTCCATTCCCTCTGCTGTAAACACAGCAGCTGCAAAGGCAGCCCCACCCACCATTCACGTCCTCCTGTGAGGCCTATGGCAGCAAAGCTCTGCATCCAGCACACATCTCCCAGGGCCCTGGCGAGACGGCGTGATCTGAGCCGCTCCTCGGGCCCTTCCTCCTGGGGGAGCTGGACAACGCACAGGCGAGCAAAGGCCATCGCAGCGACCCAGGTGTGAGCTGGGAGGAAGAGCACGCGGAGGGCGGGTGGTCAGGGAGGCGGCCTTTCAGCAGGCCTGAAGGAAGGAGGGACACAGTCACGGGAAGAGCGTTGCAAGTAGAGGGAACAGCATGCACAAAGGTCCCAAGGTGGGGCCGAGGTTCAGGTGTGCACAGGCAGCAGCTGTGCTGGGGGGGAGGGCGCGGGGAGAAGGAGGGGAGAAGAAAGACGAGCTGTGCACAGTTGCCAAGCAGGCGAGAGGCCTTGGATGTTACCGAGAAAGCCTGAACAGCTTTTTACGTTAAAAAGGCCCAATAAGCCTGCGCAGAGGGCCCGAGAGGTGGGTGAAAATGGTGTTGGTGGCAGCCAGCGCCTCTCCCCTCGTGTCCTGAGTGATTCTGCTCTGTGCCCCCTGCACACGGTGATAGTAAAACAAACCCAGAACCCTTACCACTGGATGATAAGCAGCCAAACCCCAATCAAAATGAGGAGAGGCCTAACCGGTTTGGCTCGGTGGATAGAGCGTCGGCCTGCGGACTCAAGGGTCCCGGGTTCGATTCTGGTCAAGGGCCTGTGCCTTGGTTGCGGGCACATCCCCAGTAGGAGGTGTGCAGGAGGCAGCTGATCGATGTTTCTCTCTCATCGATGTTTCTAACTCTCTATCCCTCTCCCTTCCTCTCTGTAAAAAATCAATAAAATATATTTTAAAAAGAAAACGAGGAGAGGTCAGCAAGCTCAGGGAAGATGCCCACGTCGTTAGTCACTAGGGAGATCATGAAATGCCACTGCACCCACAGCGCGGGAAGCGGGCACCAAACACCTCGAGGAGCGAACAGCAGGGCCCTCATGCTTCGCTGTGAGGATGAAATGGTACCGGCACTTTGGAAAACAGTCTGGCAATCTATCTGTATAAAACCCTAATATGCAAATAGACCGACCGGTGGAACAACCGAACAACCGGTCGCTATGATGTGCGCTGACCACCAGGGGGTGTGCGCGGAACATGGCGAGTGTCAGGGAACATGGGAGAAAAGATCCTGACTCCTCTGGTGAGGATTAAAAAAATAAAGTAAATAAAATCATACCCCCCCCCCGAAAAATAAATAAATAAAATAAAAAACATATCCTTGGGGTAAGATTTTTAGAAAAAGAAGATTCGGGGATTCTCAAGTTGTCTCAGAAGTACTAGCAAAGAACCTTGGTAACTTGACTCTCAACAAGAGTCAAGTTACCTAGTACCAAATTCCCTTTCCTTCTACCAGGAGGTTCACCCCAACAGCCGGACAGAGTAAAGAATTTCCAGGGGCTTGGCCCGGGGCTGGGTCAGGCATACTCCACGTGAGACATGAAATGTGGACATTGGCAACTGCTTGGAAAGAAAGGCTGCAAAGGATGCTACACGTTATTAAATATTGCACCCTCTCTCTACTTGGAAAGCACCACGTGAGAGGAAACTTGAGACTGAATCAAGATTCAGAAGCTTTAGATGTAGCGGTCATTACTGCCTATTTCTTGGAGATCCTTCTGATGATATTGCATGGAGAATAATTAAGATACCAAGTGGATTTAGCCATAAGCCTTATTCTTGTATTTTTTTCTTTTTAAAAAAATGTTTTTTATTGAGTTCAGAGAGGAAAGGAGGAGAGAGACATAGAAACATCAGTGATGGCCCTAGCCGGGTTGGCTCAGTGGATACAGCACCAGCCTGTGGACCAAAGGGTCCTGGGTTCCATTCCAGTCAGGGGCATGTACCTCGGTTGCAGGCTCCTCCCTGGACACCAGGACCTTGTCCCAGCCAGTGCAGGAGGCAACCAATCGATGTGTTTCACATGGCTATTTCTCTGTCTTTCCCTCTCTCTTCCACTCTGCCTAAAAATCAATGTGAAAATATCCTCCGATGAGGATTAAACAAAAACATCAATGATGAGAATCACTGATCAGCTGCCTCCCACACACTCCCCACTCCCACCCCCACCCCAAGGGGATTGAGCCCATAATTTGGGCATGTGCCCTGATCAAGGAATCAAATCACTGGTGACTTCTTGGTCCATGGGTCAACACTCAACCAGTGAGCCACACCAGCTGGGCCTGATGCCTTTTTTTTCTCTCCATCTCTTTCTTACCTTTTCATGCCAGTAACTTATAAGGAATATCAACTGATGGTTGTTGGCACCAATTCAGGGCCGTGAGGCGGCCCTGGGCCAGGCCCCTCAGCTCCTCTGTGCTGCTTGCTGCTTGCTCCCGCTGGTCTGCACTGAACTGGTCTGCTCTCCTCTGCAGTTTCCTCAGACAGGGAGACGCAGCCTTCAGTCTCTGGTGGAAAAGGAAAGTGGCTCCCCAGAGCCCAAGGGAGCTGGCTTATGTAGACAGATGTCCCTGCCCCTGGCCCCTGGCCCATGAATGGTCCGTCCTCATGCAAATAAGGGCTCTGAATCTCCAAAGTTTGATTGGCCCAAAAGGCACTCTCCTGGTTGGTCAAAATAGAGTCACTTTGATTGGTCAGCCACTGACCTCACTCCCACAGCTTTGCCGTCTCCACAAGGGCCTCTGGTGGGACTCACACAGGGGCAGCCTTCCACTGGCTGCTTCCCTCAGGGTCTGCATCGCAGGTCCCTCCTGCCTCTGCAGGGCTGACAGCTCATCTGTTCGTAGTGCTGAGCAACAGTCCATGGTCTGGAGGTACCAGTTTATTTATCAATTTCTCTACTGAAGGACATCTTAATTGCTTCCATGTTTTGTTTTTTCTAATGTATGTTTATTCATTTCAGAGAGGAAGGGAGAGGGAGAGATAGAAACATCAATGATGAGAGAGAATCATTGATCGGCTGCCTCCTTCATACCCCACACTGGGGATCGAGCCCACAACCTGGGCATGTGCCCTGACGGGAATCCAACTGTGGCTGCCTGGTTCATGGGTCGATGCTCAACCACTGAGCCAGGCCGGCCGGCTGCTTCCGTGTTGTGGTGATTGTGAATAAAGCTGCTATGCACATCCATGTGCAGGTTTTTGTGTGGACATACGTTTTCACCTCATTTGGGTAAATACCAAGCAGTGTGGTTGCTGGATTGTGTGTTAAGATTGCGTTTAGTTTGGGGAGACACTGCCTGCTTTAGGTAGGTGTGGCTGCCATAAACAAAACGCCCCAGGCTGGGCGTTTGAATGAGCAGTTCATTCTTCACGGTCTGGAGGCACACGTCTCGCTGTGGCTTCACGTGGGTGGAGAGGGAGGAGAGACAGAGGGGAAGAGTAGAGACAGGAATAGGAGAGAAAGAGAGTGTGTGTTCGCTGGTGTCTTGTTTTATGAGAATATGAGTCTATCCAATCAGGGCCCCACCCTTAAGACTTTGTTTAGCCTTAGTTCCCTCCATAAAGTCCCTATCTCCAAATACTAGTAGAGTCGCATTGGGTTTGAGGCTTCAACATGTGAGTTTTAGGGGGACACGAGCATTCAATCCACAACATTGCCAAACTGCTTTCCGAGTGGCTGCGCCTTCTGCATTCCCAGCCGCAGTGAGTGGGGTTCCGTGCCCCTCCTCCCATCGCTCCGTGTCACTGTGCCTTGATTTCAGCCATTCCAATGGGTGTGTAGCGGCTCTCACCACTGTTTTAGTCCGCAGGCCCCTCATGGTGTACGATGATGAGCATCGTTCCATGTGCTTATTTTCCACTTGTAAATCTTTGGTGAGGTGTCTGTTCAGATCTTTTGTCCATTTTTTTAAATTGGGTCATTTTCTTATTGTTGAGTTTTAAGAGTTCTTTGTATTTTAGTCCTTTTTCAGATATTTTTGTTGCCAACATTTCCTCCTAATCGGCTTGTCTTCTCATTCTCTTGATAGTATTTTTTGTAGAGCAGGAGTTTTAAGTTTTAATGAAGTCCAACTTATCTATTCTTTCTTTGATGGGTTGTGCCTTTGGTGCTGTATCTAAAAAGTGATTAATCAACCTTTGTTCTTTTAAGGTTTAAAAGCCACTGAGACTTGGTCGTCCTGACCAATGCAGCCATTAACAACAGAATGTTGCTTGGCCTGCAGAATCAGACTTCAGGACTGACTGTCTGAGAACCTTTCACTCCGTCACAATCAGGACAGTGAGGATCAGGAACTCCCTGGTAGCTGGACCGAGATACCTTTGCCACCATAGCAACAGCTCAACATTCACAAAGCAGGTGTCTGGAGCTTGGGTAGAGGCTGCAGCCAGGCCTCCTCTAGCTGCAAGAGACCCGGGAAATGGTTGCAGCTTTCCAGCCTCACCATCCAGGGAGATGTGGGAGGAGGAGTTGGGAGTGGATGCTGAGGATGCTCCGCACGGTTAGTGCAGTGGGTTGGGAAGGAAGGGCTGACTGCAGAGCAAGAAGAGGCAGAGAACGAGGCTGGCAGAGATGAGCAAAGGGGGAGAGGAGGCTCGGAGTGGCAGAGCGGCCAAAGGAAACGACGCTGAGGGGAAAGTCAGGGCAAATGTTGGTCCTGGAGAGGGAGCAAAGCTGGGGACAGGATGAGAGAAGGAAGGGAAATGGATTATAGTTTGGTCCGGCTATAGTGGGTTCAATAGTGTTTCTCAAAATGCACCTCCACCTGGCCCCTCAGAAAGTGACCTTATTTAGAAATAGGGTCTTTGCAGATGTAGTTAGTTAATGATCTGAAGGTGAAATCATTTTTGATTTAGGGTGAGTCCTAAATCCAATGCCTGATGTCTTTAAAAAAAAATCTTTATTGTTGAAAGTATTATATATGTCCCTTCCCCCCACCATTGACCCTCTCCAACCTGCTCCCACCCCTCACCCCAGGCCTTCACCACTCTATTGTCCATGGGCTATGCATATCTATACTAATAATAGAGGAATATGCAAATTGTCTGGGACACAGTCACAGTAACAGTAACAACCAAACAGCAGGCTGCAATTTTCCCTAGTTGCGTGGGGCAACTAGGCCAGCGGGGGGGGCAGTTGGGGGCGACCAGACTGGCAGGGGGGCAGTTGGGGGTGACCGGGCTGGCAGGGGGGCAGTAAGGGGCAACCAGCCAGCGGGAGGGGGGCAGTTGGGGGCAACCAGCTGACAGGGGGGCAGTTGGGGCGACCAGGCTGCAAGAGGGCAGTTAGTTGCGACAAGGCCAGCAGGGGGCAGTTAGGGCAACC
>NW_005872312.1:65696-71853 GCF_000147115.1 Myotis lucifugus | reverse complement strand
AGGCCTGGTACACAAATTCGTACAAGGGTGGGTGGGGTCCGGCCGGCCGGCTCTGATAGGGCTGGGCCAGCTGGGGGGAGGGGATGCAGGAGGCTGGCTGGCCGGCCCAACCCCCATTTGCATATTACCCTTTTATTATATAGGATTATTGACTATGCTAGAGACCTGGATTCGTGCACACAGATGGCAAGTAGTAGCAGAGGCAGGGGCAGGGCCAGCTGCCGGCAGCCGGGGAAAGGAAAGCCCCCAATAGGCCCTGATCACTGGCCAGGCCTAGGGACCCTACCCAGGGGGTCCCGGATTGTGAGAAGGCACAGGCCGAGCTGAGGCACACTCCCACACACACACACACACACACCCATGCACAAATTTCGTGTACCGAGCCTCTAGTGTTGAATAAGAGTGGTGAAAGCGGACATCCCTGTCTTGTTCCTGTTATTAGGGGAAATGGTTTTGTTTTTGCCTCTTGAATATGATGTTGGTTGTAGGTTTGTCATGTATGGCCTTTATCATGTTGAGATATGCTCCCTCTATTCCCACTTTGCTGAGAGTTGATTTGTCAATATTGTTCCAGTCTTGCATCCCTGGAATAAATCCCACTTGGTCACGGTGTATGATCTTTTTAATATATTGCTGGATCTGATTTGCTAATATTTTGTTGAGGATTTTAGCATCTGTGTTCATCAGGGAGATTGGCCTGTAATTCTCTTTCTTTGTGGTGTCTTTATCTGGTTTGGGTATTAGGGTGATGCTGGCCTCATAGAAAGAGCTTGGAAGTGTTCCTTCCTCTTGGAGTTTCTGGAATAGTCTGAGGAGGGGCGTCAGTTCTTCTTTGAAGGTTTGGTAAAGCTCCCTGTGCCTGGTGTCTTTATGAGAAGAGGAGAGGACACAGAGACATGGAAAACGGCCATGCAGAGTCAGAGGGAATATACTGAAGGGATTGATTGTTCCCAGGGGCCTCCTGGCCTGGAGTCTCGGCAGGCGCGGGCTCTGCGGCATCTTCATTTCACACTTCCGGCCTCCAGAATCCTGAGAGAATGTGTGTCGTTTGTCTGAAGCCAGCCCATTTGTGTTAGTTTGTTACAGCAACACGAAAATGAATATACCGCCGACAACTGCATTCTACCCAAGAGGCTGGCATAAAGGGAGGGCATGGAGCAGGCCTGGGTGGCCTGGGGGGGGGAAGAGGATGCGAAGGGGCCCCCAGGGGAGGTTGTGGGGCTCATCAGAGCCCAAGAATGTCCCGTCAGCTCGGGCAGAGAGCCCTGACAGGGCCAGGCGTCTTGGACCTGGGGATGGGGTGGGGTTTGCGAGTGAGGCTGGGTCATCCTGCTGCTGGTGGCAGGGGGACAGCTAGAAGGGAGCAGGGCTGCCTCCAGGCCTCCAGCCTCTGCCTCCTCCGGATTCTACCTCTCAATGCCTGTCAGCATTTCCCACCTGGCTGTGAGACTGTGGGCAAGTCATGCCTCCTCGGCTCCCGGGAGCCGGGCAGATAAGGCTGCACAGGTTTTGAGTGTGTAACAGGGGGAGGGGCTGTGGTCACCATCATGGGGAAGGATTGGGGACACAACGGGGTCAGGGACCACCTGCCAGCTTGTGAGAATTTAGGGGAAACTGAGGAAGCCATCCAGAACCCTGGCTTCCCGGGCCTGGGAAAGTTGTAACGGAGCAGAATGTTTCCTTCCTGGTCCCTGAGGGCTGAGTCAGGTGACCGTTGAGTTCAGGGGTCCTCACACTGGGGTGCAGTATCCTGGCTCATCCTGCCACCTGTTTTTGCGAACAGTAGTATTGGCACCAGCTATACCCATTCGGTTATGTGCCAGCTCTGCTGGCCTTCGTGCCTTGCTGGTGGGCCCAGCAGGAAGGCAGGCTCCGTGGGGCCTGCAGAGCCTGAAATGTTTGCCCTCTGACCGTTGCAGCAGCATGCTGACCTCTGCTAGAATGGACACGCCGGAGTGCAAGGGGGTCGAGCTATTGAGCGTAAGCGGGCTGTCCCGGGAAAGGCCAGGCGTGCTGCTGCTCGGGGCTCTGGCTTCTGCCTGGCAGCTGTGGCTGTGGCTGTGGCTGTGGTCCTCAGTCCTGAGGTGGCGGAGAGGCCGCCATGAGAGTGACCGGTCAGTGGCACCACGGGGCCCACAGGCCTGTCCGGACCGGAGCAGATGCTTGAACCCCCCAAAGTCGGGTTCACTGTTAGAAGCGCCGGGTGGGGCCAGCCGCCTGACGCTCAGCTGTGCTGACACGGGGCCTTTTCTCCTGTCCCTGTTGTGAATTCAGGAGAGCAGCTCTGCCTTTGGCCTGGAATCTATCTCATGGCACCTGGGACCATTTCCCCTGTTGCCGGTAGTGCCTGAATCTTACACCAGGTGGCACTGTTCACCCAGTGTTGGGGCAGATTTGAAACCTTTTCCACATTTTTATAAAGCACTGGTGACAGCCAAAATGGCCAGGCGAAGTCTGGGAAATCCTCGCAGAACACCGGCCATGCGCCTCGATGTGAGTGTGGCCTTGCGAGAAGGTCAGTCTCTGCCCTGCCTCCTACTAGCCTCCTCCTCCCGTAAATCAGGAGCTGGTACTGTCTTGGAAAAAAAACGTTTTAATCATCATCTTCATTGATAAAATAGACTCCTATGCAGTATACACAGACCTTCCACATAAATTTAAGGTTCTTCTTTAAAAAAAGTATGGGAGCCTGGCTGGCATGGCTCAGTGGTTGAGCATTGACCTGTGAACCAGGAGGTCATGGTTGGATTCCTGATCCCCAGTGTGGAAAGTGCAGGAGGCAGCCAATCAATGATTTTTTTCTTCTCATCATTGATGTTTCTATCTCTTCCTCCCTCTCCCTTCCTCTGTGCAATAAAACTTTTTTTTTTTTAAAGTATGGGATGGAAAACTTGCTCTTTAACAAAGTAAATGCCTTTAAATGCACCAAGACCTTCAAATTATATCCAAGTGAAAAACTACGAATAAATTAACTCAACTTATTTGTTTATAAAATAATTATTTATTAAGTAATGTTTTATAATAGAGTTGCTTCAATGAACCGCCTCAGGCTTAATCTCAACTCTGTAGCTTATTTTCATTAATTCCAACTTGGGATAAAAACAATATGAATGAATGTGCCATCAAATTAAGGGATACTTTCTCCCAAAACAATAGAATAGATAAAAAATAAAATAAAAACTGCCATTTATTTATGAAATACTAAGGCCTCTGAATGAGAAAACAATGAATTTAATGTTCAGGTCAAAACCTTTTCTATTCAATCAGCCCCATCAGCCCCAGTCCCCCACTTCAGATAGAAAAATTCCAAAAAGCAATTTTGAGTTTTACCAATATATGAAATTATGCATAAAACTTGCCATGTAAATATTTATCAAATTATATAGTTAAAAGTAAATTTCCTATTGTACTACTTTAATATGTATTTAATATAAATGAGTATAATAGGTTTAATCATATATGACACTTTTATCCTTTTATTCTACAATCGCCAGAATGTAAGAAAAATTTGGATTTTAATTGAAGTTAAAGCACATTTCTATTTCTGGTGGCTTTTTAACATTTACATACTGAATATATATTTTACTAAAAATAAAACAAATACTTCTAACTCCATAGAGTTTTTAAACCCCTTTTTTTGACCAAAAGAAATGAGGGCAAGATGGTGGTTGAGAGTAATTACTCTTAAATAGGGCCCTGTGAGGTGGAGGACTTCCCAGTTTACTGTGAAATTACCACATCAGCTGCTACCGCAAACACTTCAACTCTGCCAGCTGAGCGAGCTACAGATCCTTAAAGACTGGCCAGCCGCGGGGGGTCCTGGCCCCCTTTAGGCAGTTCCCACACCCTTTGCTCTTCCTCCCGACAGAGGGGAGCAGAAACAGTAGGATTCTGTCCTCTTGAGTGGCACTGGCTCCAGAACTTCCCCCACCCTCCTGGCTCCCTGATGCCAACCCAGCTCCAAACCTCAGACTGACCACGAAGACCCTGTGTAATTGGTGCCAGGAAGACTCCCCAGATGCTGCCTGGAACAACTGGCCCATTTTACAGATGGGGAGACCAAGGCCCAGATGGGCAACCAGGGTGTGAGGCTCAATGCCATGGTCTCATTTGGCCCTTTATACCCAAACTAGAGGCCCAGTGCACGAATTCGTGCACGGGTGGGGTTCCTCGGGGTGGCCTGCGGAGATCGGGCCCCAGCTCGTGCCCCCAGCCTCGCAGCCCCGCTGGCACCCTGCCTTAGCCTGGCACCCCCCCCTCACCTGCTCCACCATTCTGCCGGCGGGGTGATCATTCGGGGCTGGGTCCCCTGCCCAGTTGCCTCAGTGCCTGGGAGCCGGGCGGTGGCCCTGCCCCCACTGCCACCATTGGTTGCTGCCTGCAGGGCGATCGGCCGGGCAATCGGGCCCCCACTCACACCCACCTTGACTTGGTGCCGCCCGTTCACCTGCTCCACCATCCCACCACGGTCCTCTCCTCAGGGCCCATTGGGTCGGCAGCGCCTCCACTGCTGCCCCCTGGTGGTCAGTGCACATCATAGCGAGCCGTCAAACTCCCGGTCCAACAACCATCCAAGGGGACAGTTTGCATATTAGGCTTTTATTATATAGGATGCCCACAGATATCCCACCTCCAGGGTCCCCGGGTCCCCAGTCCCACACCACAGCTCACCCCAGGAGTGGAGCATGTTGGCCAGGCCCCGCGCCCTCCCGCGCCCATAGGAGACTGCAGCCTCCAGGCGCTGCCATGCCCGGCCGCAGTGGCTGTGCTTCTCCCTGGTCTGGAGAAGATGCCGGGCGCCAGGGGCGTTCAGGCAGGTCAAGGCCACCTGTGGGCCTGTCGGTGGGCAGCCTTCCCATCAGGCAGCGGGCGCTTGGTGAAAGGGTTGGTGGTGTGAGGACTCGGCACCGCCCTGGGCACCCTGGGAGCCTGTGCTCCCCTCCTTCGGTCCGAGGTCGCCCCCCTTCCGCCTCCTGCCACCACAGACCCCTGAAACCTCACTCGGGCCAGAGGCACCCGCAAGAGTGGAGAGAGCAGAGGGCGGGCAGGCGTGTGGCCTCCATCTCCACGGCTGCCCCTGGCAGCTGGGCTCCCCGTGATGGAACTACGGCTGTTCGCTCTTCTCTCCATGTCTCTGTATTTGAGATCTTTTTCTTAAAAGGAAGAACAAAAGGAGGTGGCAAGACTTGCTGGCTTGGGATGGGTGCTGAGAGGAGGGCTGGGAGCCGGCGAGGGCCGCGTGGGAGTGTGGGCGTGGATGCAGCGCTCCCTCCTCTCCCCAGGATGGAGCAGGGTCCCGAGAGGCTGTCAGCCCAGCCCAGCCAGGCCTCGCCAACCCGTCCCCTCCGGCAGCCCCACCAGGTCGGGCCCTCAGCCTCACTCTGCAGGCTCAGACAGGTGACGTGACTGGCTGGAGCTCCCACAGCCAGCCCACGGGCAGCTGGGATTCAAAGCCAAGTCTGGGGCTCTCCTGACGGCACTGTGAGCTGCTGGAGGCAGGTTGTGTTTGCTCGGATTCCGGGAGGAGCTGTTTGCGCCTCAGATCCCTGACCTGCAGGACACAGCCTGCTGGCCCGGCAGGCAGCCCGGAGGCTCTCTCCAAGTCCAGGGAGGGTGCCAGGCATGTCCAAGTCTGTGTGGATGTGCCTGCTGGGCCCCCCAGTGCCCAACTGTGCCCTGTGTGTGCCTGCTGGCTCCCCAGTGCCCAACTGTGCCCTGTGTGTGCCTGCTGGGTGCCCAGTGCCCAACTGTGCCCTGTGTGTGCCTGCTGGGCCCCCCAGTGCCCAACTGTGCCCTGTGTGTGCCTGCTGGGTGCCCAGTGCCCAACTGTGCCCTGTGTGTGCCTGCTGGGTGCCCAGTGCCCAACTGTGCCCTGTGTGTGCCTGCTGGGTGCCCAGTGCCCAACTGTGCCCTGTGTGTGCCTGCTGGGTGCCCAGTGCCCAACTGTGCCCTGTGTGTGCCTGCTGGGCTCCCCAGTGCCCAACTGTGCCCTGTATGTGCCTGCTGGGCTCCCCAGTGCCCAACTGTGCCCTGTGTGTGCCTGCTGGGGTGCCCTGTGTGTGCCCGCTGGGTGCCCAGTGCCCAACTGTTGCCCTGGTGTGTGCTGCTGGCTCCCCAGTACCCAACTGGTGACCCTGTGTGTGCCTGCTGGGCCCCC
>NW_005872312.1:62271-64417 GCF_000147115.1 Myotis lucifugus | reverse complement strand
ATGCCAGCGGCTCGTGCTCATTGGCACCAGGCTGACTGATGAGCGGCTTAAACTGTGGGGCTGGGGTTGGAGACACCTGGCTTTGAGCCCTGGCTCCCCCTGTCACTGGTTGCGTGACCATGAGCAAATGCAAAATTATTTGTAAATTCCTGTCCCCTCATCAATAAAATGGGCATCAAATACTTGCTCACATACACTAAGGGCTGATCGTGGGCCGGTCCTGCTCTGAGTACTTTACACATGTTACTAGGTGGAGTGTTCCCAATGCGTCTTTGAGGTGGGCACTGCCATCATTCCTGTTTTATAGGTGAAGAAACGGAGGCACCAGGAGTTTAAGTACAGCTGGGGGGTGACCGTGCTGGGGAATAAGCCTGATCTGACCACGGAGCCCACATTCTGAACACTACCCTAAGTATTACCTTTGTGAGCCTCAGTTTTGCTACCTGTAGAATGGGTGTGCTTACAGTACTTCCTCGGGCTGACTTGAGGATCCAGGAAGACACGATGCCTGTGATGGGCTTGGCCCGTGTTGGCGATGATTGCCCTGTTCCCAGTCCCTGGGCTTCTCCTGTTGTTTCCCGCGTTTGGCTAAATGTTGTCTGCCTGCGAGCACATCCTCCTCCTTCTGGGTAATTTCAGTCCCGGTCCCTTAGAAATACGGGCTCTATGCGTGAGCCCGAGCGGGTGTTTGCTGCTCACCTGAGAAGACCAGGGCTCGGGGAGCTGTGATAGCTGCTCAGATGGAGGCCCTGTGAGTGCCGTGCTTATTCTTCAGAACCCGCTGCTTCCACCTCCTGGGGACAGAGCTCAGCGTCGCCCAGGTGCCGAGGAAGACCAGGCCCGATGGGCCTCTTGGTCCTAGGAGGAGGGACTTGCTGGCAACAGCCCCAGAAATGAGGACTGAAAGTTGAGACAGACACCATAGGCCTATTTCCTAATACCTATTTGCTAACAAAACATAGGTTAGTTTTCAAACCAATGTTCTAAGGCAAGCATGTCTAACTCAAAGGCTAACACAGGCTAAATAAACAAGGTTTAAGTGTATGTGGCCGCAAACAAACAAAAGCTTCAATTTTCCTAGAAACATGTTTATTTCGATAGAGACATGCTGAATACAAAGAGCTGAAATAAATGAGTCATCGTTAACATAAAATAATAGAACATTTTAATAAAAATTAATATTTTTCTTGAATATGAACTTACCAGATACTGAATAACTGCACAAATTAGTAAGCGTAATGCAAATAAACCTATTTTTCTTGTTCTCTGAAAGCAAAATATTTCCTGTTGCGCACACCAAACAAGTCAGTCCAACACTAATGACATGGCGATCTGCTGCTAAAATATTCGCCGCTAGTATCAGTGGAGAGAAATGGTGCGCCTGTGCGTAAGACACATAAGGAAAATGAATGCAACACGATTATAGTAATCAGTCATTAGCGAATGTTGTAATTCATTATGAATAATTATGTATAACAGGATATTGTAAAAATTAAGTTATGAAATTTTTATTAAAATGTTTCTTACATACCGTTATATTGGCTGGGCTGCAAAAATATTCATTGTGGGCCGCATGCAGCCCGCAGGCCGCAAGTATGAAGTGCTTGTTCTAAGGCAGTCATGACCATTTTGTTACCAAATTTTGCAGCTTCTGGTGCCTGTCATGTGACCCAGTTCTGGCCAATCAGTGCTAACGTGGAAGTCTGCTGGGGGCATTTCTGGGAAAGCTTTTGCTCTCCTGATGAAAAAAGACCTGCCTGGCCTGTGCGGCTCAGCAGTTGAGCCTCTACCTATGAACCAGGAGGTCATGGTTCAATGCCTGGTCAGGGCACATGCCTGGGTTGTGGGCTAGATTCCCACTAGGGGACATATAGGAGGCAGCTGGGATCAATGATTCTCTTTCTCCCTCTTTCTTCCTCTCTGAAATCAATAAAAAATATCTATAATAATAAAAGCGTAATATGCTAATTAGATCGGACAGCCAAACGACCTTCCGGACGTCCTTCCAGGTGACCTTCTGGACGAAGCTGGGGCTGCAAGGGCTGAGGCAGCTGCTGCAGCTCCAAGGGCCGAGCCCCTTGTACCAATATGGTGCATCAGTTCTCTAGTATCTATACTAGTAAAAGGGTAATATGCTAATTAGACT
>NW_005872312.1:51114-59379 GCF_000147115.1 Myotis lucifugus | reverse complement strand
AACAAGATGGCAATCCATTTCCCAGAAAATGACAGTTAAAGTAACAGCTGGATGCGTTCAGCATTGTAATGAGGTTCCTGTGGGTCTGGGGGAATCTCAAAGGCAGGACCAAGGGGTCAGCTCTACATGGAGGGTCAGCACAGAGGAGACACTGCAACCGGGTCATGAAGGCTGGAGAGTTGGCCTAAAGGGTGAGCACGGAGGGTCTTCAGTGGCTTTGCCGAGACAACATTTGATGTGGCCGCAGTGTGTGTGGGTAATGCGTAGCCTCTTCCAGGAGCCCCGCTTCAGGCTGGGTTTGGTCCCCTCCTCTCTGTCCCCCTATTGGACCATTGGACCACTGGGCACCCTGTAATGGCTCGCTTCCCCTCAAGTCCCCGCCTTCTGTCCTCCTGTATCCCAGTCCCTTGCACATAGCAGTACTCAGAAACCTGAGTGAGGGAATCGTACGTGAAGGGACTGATTCATGGAGGGTCTCCCACGCCAGCTTGAGCAGATTGGACTCGGTCTGGGCACTAGGGAGCCATTGCAGTTCTGAGCAAGGGTGTCACCTGCTGAGGGACAGAGGATGCTTTGGGGAAAGGGTGGGGCCGGAGGACCAGCGTGCAGATGGTCCAGGTGGGGTCCCACCATTAAGCGGACCCATCTGCCACAGACGGAATATCTTTGCTGAGGCCCAACCCAACCCTTAACTCTAATCACGATGGCCTCCCTGCCCGTCCTGCGCATGACCCATCGTTTCTCACACCACGTGCTATTCTCTAGGCACCTGTGGCTGTCGGGCAGGTCAGCTTGGTATCGCGCCTTTGCACTGTCGGTCTCGGTCCCTGCAGCTCTCAGGCGCTCTTAACGCTCCACCCGTCCCCCCGCTACTCCACTCCTTGAATGGCGAAGTGGGAAATGCCATCTTCTCCTACCTAGCGTCTGCCCCTCCTCCCACTGTTGCTCGACTAGGATTGCTCACCTGACCCACTGCGGCAGGCCTCGCACCCACGCCCTCAGCTACCCTTCTTGGTTCAGGGTGGAACCAGCGGGGCCTGGGCGCTGGGTGTGAACAGAACTGCACTCCAGTGTGAACAAACTGGGAATCTGCCGAGACTTGCTTGGCGCCTCAGCGCCCGGGCACATGCTGCCACTCGGAGAGGGTGTGGGCCTGCAGCTGGGAGGGCAGTTGTGAAGGCCGAGGCCCAGCGCTGGTTCCTCCTGTTGCTCAGATCTGTGGCCTGAGGGGCTGCCTGCCTTCCTCTCAGTTACCAAGATGGATACTTACCTCCTACAAGGCGTCTGCATTGTCACAGACATCTAACATCCATGTAGACGTCCCCTCGCCCTGTGTCCTCCCCGTGCCTGGGCTTTGGCTGGGCCTCTCCTAGCTTCGTCTGGAGATATCTTGACTTTGTCTCCATTTCTGAGGGATAACTCCATGGATAAGCCCAGTTGGCCTGCGTGGGTCCATGTATTCCTGTGTCTGCTAGGATATTCCGGGGGTGCCTGACGGTGCTGAGGGCACCAGCGCAGGAGAGGCCCTGCTCCCCGAGGGGAGAGGACAGGGGCCTGGACGCGGGAAAGGCGCTGCGGGCCCTGGGGCTGGAGCCCCGAGAAGAGGCTGCGTGGCGGGGGCCAGAAAGCGGCGGGAGAGGCAGCCCGGCGGCGCTTGCTATGGCGAGGGCCAGGCTGCCCAGGGAGGAAGCTTGAACTGGACTCTGGAGGTGAATGTGATGGAGACGCAGCGAAGGCCGCGGAGAAGGCGGGTTTTGAGAGCTGGTTTCTGAGTGAGTGCTGGCCTGCACTGGGTCCCTGTCCTCAGTCCTCGGAGGCAGGGCTGGGTGGTGGGGAAGGCGGCTCGGCTGGGGGCTGGCAGGCAGCCGTGTGACTCCAGGTGGGCGCTCCCTGCCACTGAGTCGGCTCCCTCGTCTGAGAAGTCAGAATCGCAGACCTTACCTCACGGGGCAGTAGGAGGCCTGAGGGGAACGCTGAGGCTGCAGGTTTTTAAGAGCTTGAACATCCTGGCTCTCATTTCTATGGTTAGGGTTTCCTCTTCTATGAGAGTCAGAGAGGGTAAGTCACTTGCCTCAGGCCACACAGCCAAGAAGTGGGGGGAGACTTTAAGTCTCACTGGTTGACTTGATTTCCGATCCACAGATTCGATCACCCACCCCATTTCATAGACAGGGTCACTGAGAAGTGTTTTGTCCATGGAATCCCCAAATTTGGGAATGATGGAACTCTTCATTCATTCATTCATTCATTCATTCTTGAGCGCCTGCTTTGTGCCAGGCAGCCAGGTACCAGGGCGAGAGTCATGTATAAACAGATAAAATCCCTGCCCTCATGCAGCTCCATTCTCTGGGGAGACAGACACTACACATAAGTGAGCTAAATAAAGCTGTTAGATGGCAACAAAGGCTGTAGAGCAGTGGTTCTCAACCTGTGGGTCGAGACCCCTTTGGGGGTCGAACGACCCTTTCACAGGGGTCGCCTAAGACCATCAGAAAACACATGTATAATTACATATTGTTTTTGTGATTAATCACTATGCTTTAATTATGTTCAATTTGTAACAATGAAAATACATCCTGCATATCAGATATTTCCATGATGATTCATAGCAGTAGCAAAATTACAGTTATGAAGTAGCAACGAAAATAATTGTATGGTTGGGGGTCACCACAACATGAGGAACTGTATTAAAGGGTCACGTCATTAGGAAGGTTGAGAACCACTGCTGTAGAGAGAAGTCAAGTTGGGCAGCGGATGGAGTATAGGGGAATCCGACATCTCAGCACAATGGAAAGGTGATTCTTTTTAAAAATATAGATTTTTATTGATTTCAGAAAGAGGAAGGAAGAGAGAGAAAGATGGAAACATCAATGATGAGAGAGTCATCGATCAGCTGCCTCCTGCATTCCCCCTGACCAGGAATCAAACCGTGACCTCCTGGTTCATAGGTTGACACTCAATCACTGAGCCACACCAGCCAGGCTTTGCTTCTAATTCTTTTTGTTTTTTCCCCCCAATATATTTTTATTGATTTCAGAGAGGAAAGGAGAGGGAGAGAGAGAAACATCAATGGGAGAACCACCGATTACTGACCTTCCTGATGATGTGGCTTGGGGAGCTGTCTGGAGAGCAGCTCTGCCTCCCCATCCTGGCTCCTCACCCCAGGTCCTTCTGGGACTTGGCAGGACCCCTGAGCTGCTGCTACCTGCCTTCCTCTGTTACCAAGATTAATATCTTAATCCCTACAAGACATTTGTGCTGTCACGGATGTCCTGGGGAGGGTCCTCACCCACTCCTGTGGGGGGAGTGGATTTCTTGTGTTAACGTAAAAAAACCATTGAAACCTGTAAAGAACTTTTGTGAGTTTATTTGAGCCAAACTGTCGACAATTGCTGGGAAGCAGAACCTCAATGCGTTGAGATAATGCTCCGGAGAATGGCGGGTTACATCTGTATTTATACTTTGCAATCAAAGGAGGGACGTAGGTGGGTTACATGAAATCCATTGGTGATAGAGTAGAGAGACTGGAGAAGGCAAAGCAGGGAAACCCCTGGGATTGGATACAAAGTAAAATGATAGACACATACTTAGGTGGGTGCAGGATCAATTAACATGATAGTGAAGGAATTTGTGGTCTCTGTCCTGGAACCCAGGCACATTAGGTTGTGGCCCAAGGGGTCCAGAAAAAGAAGTTACACGTTACCCAGACATTTCAAGGGTATGTAATCATAGATGCAAAAAGACAGATAGGCTCAGTTAAGGTAAAGGTTGACCTTGTCAGGGAAGATACCGGCCTAGGACGTAACTGCTCACCATAACTGCTTTTAGTTAAAGTTTAATTTCAGACCCTCCTTTGTGGCGACTTTAGGTCTGAGTTTGCAAGACCTCCACGCAGGCCTCCCCTGAGCTTGTCAGGTCAGCATGTGGCCCTTTTCGTCCACAGTTGCAACATCCCGATAAGAGGAATTTTCTGAGACTCGCACGGGAGGACGAGGCACTGTGGAAAGCGTTATTTCTGTGGCATTAAACCCGTTTTCAAGGTCTCATTTCCCTCAGCCCCGCCGAGGAAGCAGTGTAGCCGGGGCGTCAGCGGAGCTGGAGCCAGAGCCAGGGCCCAGAGGTTCCGTTCCATGTGGAAGCCGAGTCCAGTCCAGCATCGGGCTAGCTTGGCCTGTGTGTTCCCAGTTGTAGTCCGTTAGTCCTCTGTGTGTGGGTCCACATGACGGTGGGCCACACAGGCAAGTGCAAGAGAACCAAGAGCCAAGAGCAACAAGAGCAGCTCGACTGCAGTGGTCGGCGCACTCATCAGTCAGCAGAGCCAAATGTCAACAGGATAACGATTGAAATTCCTTTTGAGAGCCAAATTTTTTAAACTTAAACTATATAGGCAGGTACATTGTTATTAACTTAATTAGGGTACTCCTAAGGCTTAGGAAGAGCCACACTCAAGGGGCCAAAGAGCCGCATGTGGCTCGCGAGCCGCAGTTTGCCGACCACTGAGCTAGAGCAACAGGAGAGGGAACTCTTGTTGGGGGGATTAGGCATTCCCGAATCTTGTGGGCTTGCCGTGGCTACGCCGGTTCTGGCCAAAGACCTCTGTTCCCAGGTGTGACTGACAGACACCTTCCCTAGTCACCCCAACTTCACTGCCCATGTGTCCATCTCCCCTTTGGTGGGTTCCTTCCCCCAGCGATCTGCAGGGAATGGGCCCGTGGTCCCCTGAGGAGTGTGAACACTTGGGTTGCGGAAACGAGTTAAGTCGGCTCGCGTGAATTGCGCGTACTCCGCGGGAGCCGTCTTAAACTCGGTTCATATAGATTTGCGGTGGAGTGCGGGAAACGTGTAAACTCGGGCCGACTGTAACTGCGTATTACCAAATATTTCATTTCAATCGAACCCATACTTCAAAAGATATAGGCATTTTAACGCGCCATCTTATATTTTGGCGGGAAATTCACCCGACACCGTAGTGTGAAGTTGCAGCTTCCTGGGGAAGCTGCCCAGATTGAAAAGGAAAATGGGGGCGGGGGGGGGGGGGCTTGCAACCTAGCTCAGTGTCTGGTTAAAACTGTAGTCTTCCTTCCCCACTCTGACGGACTTGGGTGGAGCTGCAGAGCCTAACCCCAGGCCCCGCCACAGCTGACTAGGGGGGAGCTGCGGGGACCCTCAGGGGCCGTCATGGGAGGAGACATATAGATCAGAGCCTCCCCACGAGTTCAGTTCAGGCTTTGGATCCGGAATCCCCTGGACGCAGATCTGCGAAATAAAGGTTAAACTTCCCTCCCTCAGAGCTGGGTGGCCGTTCCTCCCGTGCATTCTGCCACAACAAGATGACATGCCTATGTCTCGTCCCCCTTCGCTCCTTTCCTATTATTAATAACTAGCTAATTACAACAGTCACTGTCACCCAGCTCTCCTGGGCCCCATGCTGGGCTGATCCTACAGCCCAGCGTGTCCAGGAGTGTCATGCATGCAAACGCAGTTACACAGAAAGGAAGACAGACATGGAGAACTCACTGTGTACTGAGCACTTTCGTGCATATCATTACCTCTACTCCTCACCACGGCTGTGCTCAAGATATTATTATACCTATTTTATGAACAGAAAATAGATTCAGAGTCGGGAAAGGTTTAAGTTCTATTCAAAGCCACCCAATAAGCTAATGTTAATTTTAGTAATAAAAGCCCATGTTAGTGATTGCTGGGAGCCATGCAGCCAGATCCAGTGCCAAGGAGGGGAGGAGGAAAGCAATGAAGAAATGGCTGTTAGCTTTGATCCCCTCATAGCAAGGGTCAAAGTCCTGGCCAGAGAGGCCATCTGCAGATGTCTGCCTCGGAGCGACTGTGAGTTGAGATAAATTGCCTTCCATATCTGAAGATTTACCAAGGGGCAAAGAGAGATAACTTTGAAGGTGTTAATGTAAAAAAAAAAAAATTCACACCTGTAAATAATTTTTGTGTTTATTTGAGCCAAACTGTCGACAGTTGCCGGGAAGCAGAACCTCAACGTATAGAGATGGTGCTCCAGAGAATGGCGGTTCTTCACCCTGTTTAATACATGACCATCCAAGGAGGAGACGAAGGTGGGTCACATGAAATCCACTGGTGACAGATTAGGGAGGCGGGAGAAAGCAAAGCGGAGAGTAGGGGGGCGGGGTGAGGAGGAGGGGAACCTCTAGGTTGGATAAAAAGTAAAATGATAGACACATACTTTTAACAGTGAAGGAATTTGTGGTCTCTGTCCTGGCGCCCAGGGCATTTGGTTGTGCCCTGAAGGGTCTGGAAAAAAGGGAAGTTACAAGTTACCCTGATATTTCAAGGATGTGTTATCATAGATGCAGAAGGACAATAGGCTCAGTTAAGCTAAAGGTTGACCTTGTCAGGGGAGATACCCCCCATCACTGCTTTTAGTTGAAGTTTTAATTTCAGACCATCCTCTGTGGTTACTTTAGGTCTTTAAGTTTGCAAGACCGCCACACAGGCCTTCCCCGAGCTGGTGAGGTCAGCATGTGGCCCTTTCGTCCACAGGGTAGGAGCTTCTGTTTGTTGAAGCTTCAGGGGCTGTGCCATGAATAAACGGTGGAGCAGGCCGCATTAGAGGGGGTGAGCCTTCCACCGCTTGAGGTGTGTGAGCACAAGTGACTTCCCTATTTGCCAGGGGTGCCCCCAACGGAAGTCTAGTGAGAGGCTGGCCTGGATGGTTTCCCCACAAGCTCTCAGACCAGGGGACGTCCAGGCCAGGCAAAGGCTTCTCCCGGAACTCTCTTCAGTAGGAGGCTTTTGATCCGAACAATCCGTCACACTTGGAGCTGCAGGCTGGCTTCCACATGTCTGGGTGTTTCCTATTCACAGACAGCGCAGGGCACAGGCTGAGGTGGAGTGGGTTCCTCCAGTTGCATCAGCTCTGGGGTGACCTCTGATGTTTACCTTCTTTGTTCTCAGATCAATGAAACACACAAAAACTCATTTCCTGGCTTAAAAAAACAACAGGGGTGGCCAGGTAGGTCAGGGGAAAACGGGCTTCTGTGAAGTAGCCGTGCATGGGGGAGGGCAACGCTCCATAAGAGCCCTCCCCCTTGGGGGCTCCTCAGAATGGGCTCTGGTTGCCGCAGGGTGGTCAGCAGGCCAGCCAGCCCCGCAGCACCTGTTGGAAAGTCCCAGAGCTGTGAGTGCAGCTCTCAAGCTGCCCAGCCTGGTGGTGAAGGTGGGCCTGTCTGCAGGGCAGTCGCACAGGGGCGTGGCCTGCTCCGGGCGGGTGGGTGCCTGGGGGCGGGCGCGGGGCGGGGGGGCTCCATCAGGAAGCAGCTGCCTGGTCCCCGACACCCCAGGGACGGGTGACTGGGCAAACTGTGGGAGTCTCTCGTCTTTCCTCATGTACGTGGGTAACGCCCGGTGCACAGGCGGCTCTCCTGGGACCCGCCGTCCAGAATCACTTCCTCGGCTCTTCCCTCCGCCCGCCGCGTCTGGACTCCGGAAGTGCCCCTTCCCCCTGGCCAGTCCGCCTCCACCGCGCCTCGCTGCGGCATCGGTCCCCTGGTACCCTTAGCCCGCTTTTCCATTAGGACTTGTCCAAGTTACGATCCTTTGCTCATGTTTTGTCTCCTATTTCCGTGAGGAGCCAGCGTGGGCGTGAACTTTGTGTTGTTGGCGAGTGGGTGAGAGAATGCGTGGAGGAACGGAGTGGAGGAGTCTCTGGCGGGGACGAAGGGCGTGGAGGACGCGGGGGCGGAGGCCCGTGGGCCGAGCAGTAGCCTGGGCCGCCGGCTTCGGGGCTGCACCGCCTGCACCGCCTCTGGGCAAACGCAGATCTCAGAAGGGGGCGGGGGCCGAGCCTGGGCCAGGGCCAAGGCCGCGGGGGCGGCGCGGGAAGCTACTTATACCTGCGACCCGCCGCCACTGGCCTCTGGCCTCGCCGCCGCCAGCCCAGGACGGGAGCCCAGGTAGGCGGGCGGGCCGGGAGCGGGAGCCGGGGGCCGAGGGGGCGAGGCGGGAGGCCGAACCCCCGCGGACACGGCCGCGATTCCGCCTCGGAAGCGGCGGTCCCTGCAGCGTACAATCCTGGGACTTGTAGTTCTCGTTCCCCGAGAGGCCGGCTCGCGCGCTCCCAGGAAAGTGGCGCGTCGCGGGGACGAGAAACTACATTTCCCAGGGACCCCGGAGAGGTTGGGGTCACCCGGGAAAGCGCCCCGGCAGGCGGCGCTTCCCGGGCGCAATGGGGCGGGCCCTGGGGCAGGTGGGTGGCCGAGGCCTCCGAGCGGTCCCTTC
>NW_005872312.1:43790-50806 GCF_000147115.1 Myotis lucifugus | reverse complement strand
CGCCTCCGACGCTTGGTGGGCGGGCCCACCGTCACCAGGCAACGGGGGCGTGGCGTGGCGGGTGTGCGTGTGGGAGGAGGGGCTCCTGGGTTGCGCGTGTGCCCCAGCGCCTCGGCCGCGTGGCCGGGTCTGTGGTCTGGGTGAGGGGGGAGCCTCTGAGGTTGAGTCAGAGTGAGCGTGAGCGTGAGCGAGAAGGAGGCCCGTGCGGGGGCGGGGGTGGGCCGCCCATGCGGGCACCGGGCGGCGTGGGGCTGCGGGCCGCGCCCCTCACTTGGCGGGCGGCCGCGCTGGCCCCCTGGGGTGGCGGCCGGTGTCCGACTCTCGCTGGGCGGCGTCCTTTGCAGCCGCGGGCGAGAGCGCGCCTTCCAGGGCGTCTCCCTAGGCTCCCAGTTCCGCGGCTTTTCCTCTGTCCTGCGTCCTCCCTCCTCTCAAAGCTGCTGCTGAGATTTTCCCTTATCCCTCCCTCTCCATCCACCGCTCGCCATGCGCCACCAGATTCCTCTCTGCCTGCAGCGCCTTTAGCTCATTCACTCCCTTCGCTCACCGTGCAGACCGCTGGTCTTGATGGAGAGCCTGGTGTTGGGGGACAGTCAGACGCCTGCTCTCACCGCTTTCGTCCTAGTGAGGGAGACAGTAAACCTAGAAACAGAAAATTTTCTGAAGGAGATAAAACGGGTCAATGCCTTAGGGGAGGAGGGTTGAGCCCCGGGGAGCTGGTGTCCTGCCTGCGAGAGGTGCTGTTGGTGGAGGGACGGGGCGGAGGCCGGAAGCTGGCCCAGGCACAGAGACAGGGCCAGGGCAGCCTGTGGGAGTCGGGCTCGCGCAGTGGGTGCTGGGGAGCAGCAGAGAGGACGATGCCTATTATTTTGTTTAGTAAACTCTTTCCTAAGAATAACATGCAGCTCAAGGAGTCACAGTTCGATTCCCAGTGTCGGGCCTGCAGGAGGCTGCCAATCAGTGATTCTCATCATTGATGTTTCTCTCTCTGTCTCCCTCTCCCTTCCTCTCAGAAATCAGTACAATATATTTTTTAAGAAAGAACTAGCCCTAACCGGTCTGGCTCAGTGGATAGAGCGTTGGCCTGCGGACTGAAGGGTCCCGGGTTCGATTCCAGTCAAGGGCATGTACCTGGGTTGCGGGCACATCCCCAGTGGGAGGTGTGCAGGAGGCAGCTGATCGATGTTTCTCTCTCATTGACGTTTCTAACTATCCCTCTCCCTCTCTGTAAAAAATCAATAAAATATATTAAAAAAAAGAAAGAAAGAAAGGAATAGCATACAGTTGGGTGGATGATAGATCATGTGGGTACAGCTCAGGCACTGTCACGGCGTGAACACCCCGTGGAAGGAGCACCCAGATCAAGGGCATCGCCACCCAGGGAGCCGCCCACGGAAGATGCGCCCACAGATGGAATTCTTAGAATCTTACTTTGTAAATGGCCTTTGAGCGTCTTCGGACACAGTGGTCAGTGGTGGGCCTGGGATTCATGTTCCTGCCACAGCACATCTCAGATGGAAGGGCCCTCGGAACGCCAGAGAGGGACCTCGGCATGGCCTGGCCCGGGATGGGTGGCCCGTGTGAAAGAGTGGCTCACCACCAACTGCAGGCGGGGAGCTTCGAGCCGTAGGGCAGAATGCAGGGGGTGGGCCCAGGGAGGCCCGCGGGAGGGCCAGGGTCCTGTCCTCGGGTGTCTGAGCAAAGCCTCTGTTCTAGACTTAGAAGCAGGAGGTGGCCCTGGCCAGTGAGCTCAGTGGGTAGAGCATCAGCCTGCACGTCGAAGGGTCATGAGTTCAATTCCCAGTCAAGGGTGTGTACCTGGGTTGCAGGTTGGATCCCCAGCCTGGTTGGGGGCCTGGTTGGGGTGCATGTGGGAGGCAACTAATTGTCTTTCCTTCACTCCTGCCTCCCTCCCACCTGTCTCTCCCACTCTCTAAAAATCAATGGAAAAATATCCTTCAGTGAGGATT
Organism: Myotis lucifugus; assembly: GCF_000147115.1. Lineage (NCBI taxonomy): Eukaryota > Metazoa > Chordata > Mammalia > Chiroptera > Vespertilionidae > Myotis > Myotis lucifugus. The sequence goes on along the minus strand of NW_005872312.1, from coordinate 48,839 downwards.
AACAAAATACACACACACACACATTAAAAAAAGAGCAGGAAGTGAGGGTCAGCCCTGGGCGGGCCTTTTCCCCAGAGCCGGTGGGTCTGTGCAGCTGGCCGCAACTGGGACCAGCCACAGTGACCCTCGATGACTAATGTTCAATTTTTCTCACTCCTGCCCTTATTGGTACAGTTAAGCTTCCTGTTGCCAAGGGATTTTCCTTCAAAAAAATAAACCAACAACATGTAACATGTATTTTATGTGGTAGCTCTCCTCCCTCCTCAATCAAAATCTCTGGTTCTAAAAGCTGCCGGTCCCTGGCCCGAGGGAGCTTTCAAGGCTCCTCCTCGCCCAGGGCCGCTGGCTGCAGGGTCGGAGCGCTGGAGGGGGCTGTCTAGAAGGAATACGTGCCATATTTCTAATTTAAACTTCTCTAGTAGCCGCATTTAACAAGTAAAAGGAAATTGATGAGATTCCTTTTTAAAAAATACATGAATATCACAGCAGCTTTATTCATAATAGCCCCAAACTGGGAACAACCAAAATCTCCTTCCATGGATTATTAAACAAAAATATGGTACATCCCCCTGGCCAGTGTGGCTCAGTAATTGAGCATCGACCTTTGAACGAGGAGGTCACAGTTCGATTCCCAGTCAGGGCATATGCCTGGGTTGTGGGCTCAGTCCCCCATGGGGGTGTGCAGGAGGCAGCCAATCAATGATTCTCATCATTGATGTTTCTATTTTTCCCCCTCCCTCTCAAGTCAATATAAAAAAAATAATTTTAAAAGTATGGTACAGCCGAAACCGGTTTGGCTCAGTGGATAGAGCGTCGGCCTTCGGACTGAAGGGTCCCGGGTTCGATTCCGGTCGGGGGCGTGTGCCTGGGTTGTGGGCACATCCCCGGTAGGAGATGTGCAGGAGGCAGCTGATCGATGTTTCTCTCTCATCGATGTTTCTAACTCTCTATCTCTCTCCCTTCCTCTCTGTAAAAAAATCAATAAAATATATTAAAAAAAAAAGTATGGTACATCCATACTATGAAATACTATGCAGCAATAAGAAGGAACAAACTGTCCTAGCCGGCTTGGCTCAGTGGATAGAGAGTCGGCCTGCGGACTGAAGGGTACCAGGTTTGATTCCGGTCAAGGGCACATGCCTGGGTTGCGGGCTCGATCCCCAGTGGGGGATGTGCAGGAGGCAGCCAATCATTTATTCTCTCTCATCACTGATGTTTCTATCTCCCTCTCCCTTCCTCTCTGAAATCAATAAAGAAATATATTTTTTTTAAAAAAGAAGGAACAAACTATCAATACATCTTGCATGAATCTCAACATAATTACAGATTAAAAAACATTTTTTTTTATTGATTTCAGAGAGAAAGGGAGAGAGAAACATCAATGATGAGAGAGAATCATTGACTGGCTGCCTCCTACACGCCTCCTACTGGGGATTGAGCCTGCAGCCTGGGCATGTGCCCTTGACTGGAATTGAACCCGGGACCCTTCAGTCCACAAACCGATGCCCTATCCACTGAGTAAACTGGCCAGGGCATTATTACAGATTTAAAGAAGACAGAATACAAACTTTCAACAAATGGTGCTGGGGAAACAGAATACATGCAAAATAATGAAGTTGAACCTTCACCTTACAACATAAAAAAATTAACTCAAAATGCCCGGCCTGTGTGACTCAGTGGTTGAGCCTCAACCCATGAACAGGAGGTCATGGTTCGATTCCGGTCAGGTAACATGCCAGGGTTGCAGGCTCGGTCCCCAGTATGGGGCATGCAGGAGGCAGCCGATCAATGATTCTCATCATTGATGTTTCTCTCTCCCTTTCCCTTCCTCTCTGAAATCAATAAAAACATTAAAAAATGATTAGAAGACCTAAACATAACAACTAAAAATATAAAACTCTTAAAACAGGGAGAATGCTTCATGACACTGGATTTGGCAATGATTTCTTGGATGTTGAACAAAAATAAAATTAGATAAATTGGACTATATCAAAATCAAAAACATCTCTGCATTAAGGGACACAACAGTGAGAAGGCAACCTACAGAATGGAAAAACATGTTTGTATGTCACATCTAATGGAAGGTTAATATTCAGGGACATATAAAGAACTCCTAGTCCTGGCTGGTTGGTTGAAGCGTCACCCCATACACTGAAAGGTCATGTTCAATTCCTGATCAGGGCACATACCCAGGTTGCCAGTTAGATCCCCAATATAGGCGGGTATTGGAGACAACCGATCAATGTTTCTCTCTTACATCAATGTTTCTTTCAACAACAAAAAACCAAATTCAAAAATGGGCAAAGGACTTGAATAGACACCTCTTGAAAGACATACAAATGGCCACCAAATATATGAAAAGATGCTCAACATCACTAATCATTAGAGAAATACAAATCAAAACCCCAATGAACCTGGCCAGCGCGATTGAGCATCAGTCTATAAACCAAGAGGTCTCGGTTTGATCTCTGGTCAGGGTACATGCCCAGTTTGTGGGCTTGATCCCCAATGTGGGGCATGCAGAAGGCAGCCAATCAATGATTCTCTCAATGAGATTACATTTTATTTGACCTGGGATGTAAAAAGTATGACTATCATGTAGCACTGTAAGTGCTCAGTAACCACATGTGGCCAGTGGCTGAACAGCGTGGCTGTTGGGGACAGTGCCCGTAACCAGCTCTCTTCTGGGCTTGTTCCAGTGGGTGCACAGTCTTGGCACCTGCAGGGTTTTGGCGTGTACCTGCTGTAGCCTCATGGACCAAGGCTCCCTTTCCCTCCCCACCCTGGGATTGCAGAGCCTTGCTTCTCCGCTTGGCAGCAGCGTGCAGCAAGCTGACTGGTGGGCGGATGGGAGCAGGGACTGCCAACCTGCTGTCCTTAGGCAAGAGCACCCCCAGGATCAGAAGATGTCTCCAGTGGGGCCTAGGGGTGCTGGCTTCCTGCAGGGCCCCGGCGGGCTGGGCATAGTCGCGGTGGCCCCTTTATGCCCATACGTCAGGTCCCTTTTCCCTGTGAGCTCCCCTGCTCCCGAGAGCAGATGGTGGTGCCGCTCAGTGTAGGTGTCCCGAGGTGCACCTCAGTTTCTTGATCTGTAAAATGGGGACAGTAATGGGGCTCTGGCGAGGACCAAAGTGGGATCAGGATGCAGAGGAGCTTTATACAGCGCCCCCGAGGCAGCCTTCAGAAGGCAGAGCCCCTGGATTCAGGGCCGTGGAGGCTGCTTGTGATTGGGGGCTGAGGGAAGCACTGGAGGCGGGTTCGGAACATGTTGATTGTCTTTCGGTGCCAGATGCCTGCCTGCGATACAAGTGTTTTTAAAAACCTTTTGTTGTCATCACTTTACTAGTAGAATAAGTGCCAGGCCTTTTCATTGGGAGACTTGATTTGTGAGGTTCTCAGGACGTGGTTTGTGTCATAAGTATTCTTTGGATCAGAGTCAAAGCAGCCAGCCTGGGGCTCCTCGGCCTGATCTTGGGGAGTCACTTACACTTAGGGGGCCTGTTTCTTCTGCCTCCATGGAGTCGACCCGGCTTTTCCTCGCTCTTCTGCTGAGATGGGGAATTACATCGATGTTTCGATGGTCAGACCAGCTCTGCATTCCCGGGGTGACTCCCACTTGGTCCTGACACGCTGTCCTGTGTGTGTACTGCTGGCTTTGACTTACTGTCATGGTGTCGAGGACTTTGGTGGGTATGTTCATGAGGAATATGGTTTGAAGTTTTCTTTTTTTTTTTTTAAATATATTTTTACCGATTTCAGAGAGGAAGGGAAAGGGAGAGAGAAAGAGAAATAGAAACATCAATGATGAGAGAATCATCGATCAGCTGCCTCTTGCACATCCCCTACTGGGGATTGAGCCCACAACCTGGGCATGTGCCCTTGACCGGAATTGAACCTGGGACCCTTCAGTCCACAGGCCGACGCTCTATCCACTGAGCCAAACCAGCCAGGGCTTGAAGTTTTCTTGTAGTGTCTTCGTCTGGCTTCCGTATTAAGGTAATGCTGGCCTCTTCATGTAAGAGGGGCAGTGGCTCCGTTCTGTATTCCGGGAGAGATTCTGTGGGCGTGGTGTTATTCCTTCCTTAAGTGTTAGGTAGGGTTCGTCCAATGAAACCTACAGGGTCTGGAACTTTCCTTTTTGGAAGGTTTCAAACTGTGAGTTCAATTCCTTTCATAGACGTGGGGCTGTGTCTTCTGGAATGGATGTCAGTGGCTGTGTCTTCCAGGATTGGCCATTTCACCCAAGTTGTTGGATTGTGGTGTAAGCGTGTTCTCGGTGTCCCTGTTACCCTGCGATGTTGCGAGGTCTGTGGGAGGCTCCACTTCCATTCCTGGTGTTGGTCATTTGGGCCTTTTCCCCCTTGGTCAGTATGGCTAGAGGTTTATTGATTTTATTTTTTCCCAAAGAACAAGTTTTGGGTTTGATTCCCCCCACCTCTATTTTTCTGTTTTCAATTTGATTGATTTGGGGTCTTTTACTTTTTCTTTCTGCTTCCTTTGAGTTTAATTTACTCCTCTACCTCTAACTTTTTAAGGATAAAGCTTATGCTGCTGACTTGAGACTTTTTAATTAATATCCTAAATAATAAAAGGCTAATATGCAAATTGACCAAACAGCGGAACGACCAGTCGCTATGACGTGCACTCACCATGGGGGCAGACGCTCAACGAGGAGCTGCCCCCTGGTGGCCAGTGCGTTCCCACAGGGGGAGTGCCGCTCAGCCAGAAGCCCTGAGCTGGGCTCACAGCTGGCGAGTGCAGCGGTGGTGGTGGGAGCCTCTAAGGATGTCCCACTGCCGGCTTAGGCCCGCTCCCCGCCTAAGCTGTCAGTCGGACATCCCCGAGGGCTCCCGGACTGTGAGAGGGCTGGGCTGGGCTGAGGGACCCTCCCCCCCCCCCCAGTGTACAAATTTCGTGCACTGGGCCTCTAGTAAGTTATAAATTTCCATCTTAACCCTGTATCCCACAATTTCTGATATGTTGTATTTTTGTTCAGTTCAAAACACTTGAAATTTCCCCTTAACCCATGGATTATTATACTTTAACTAG
>NW_005872312.1:37303-42844 GCF_000147115.1 Myotis lucifugus | reverse complement strand
TCACCCACAGAGCAGGGCGATCAGGGGTTGGGACGCCACACCCTGTCACACACAAAGCCGCAGGGAGTTCAGGGGGTTTGGGCGCTGCACCCTGTCATGCTGATCTGGTGCCAGGAGGCTCGCGGCTCTGCTGATCCCGGTGCTGGGAGGCATATTACCCTTTTACTATATAGGATAGAGGCCTGGGGGCGGCCTGGGTTGCCCTGAAGGTGTCCTGGATCAGGGTGGGGGTCCCCACTGGGGTGCCCTGGCCAGCCTGGATGAGGGGATGATGGCTGTTTTGCAGCTGGTCACACACCCTTCAGGGGGGGGGGGCCCCCCACTGGGGTGTCTGGCCAGTCTGGGGTGAGGGGGCTGAGGGCTGCTTTTCAGGCTGGCAGTTGTTTGATTGAAAGCTCCCAAACCGCTCCTTTTTTTTCTTTTTTTTTTTTTCTTCTGGGCCAGCTTTAGCTCTGGCTCTAGCTCTGAAGGCTTCCGCTGGTTTGTTTGCCGTTCTATAATCGAAACAATGTATAACTTCAGCTCTGAGATCCCAGCCGGCTATATTTGTTAGAATGTTTCAAACTGCCAGCTCAGAGGCCGGCAAGTGAGGCGGGGAACATTGGAGTCTGCAGTCCCTGGAGGAAGCAAGCCTCATGTTCACTTCCAGCTGCCTGGCTGCCGGCCGCCATCTTGGCTGACAGTTAATTTGCATAAGGATATGCTGATTAGCCAATGGGAAGGGTAGCGGTCGTACGCCAATTACCATTTTTCTCTTTTATTAGTGTAGTCAAGTATCTTTCTGTTATTGATTTCTAGTGTAATTCTCTTACAGTTTAATAACATACTTTTATGCTTTCTTATTCTTTTAAGTTTAATATCTGTCGTATGGCCCAGAATGCGTGCTCGGTATGTGTTTCATGTGCCCCTGAGGGAATGTGCTGCTCCTGAACGTGGGGGTTCTGTGGGCACCAGCGGTCCAGGTGCTGGCGGTGGTCTCATGGCAACCCCGCTCTGTGCCTGTTCACTCTGTCACTGAGAGGAGAGGTGAGGTCTCCAACTGCGATTGTGGATTTGTCTGTTCACCTTTCAGCTCTGTCAGCTTATGCTTCATGTGTTAGTTTTTTAACCTGAAAAATGGGTATGCCTCCCAGGGTTGTTGCATGGACTGAACGACGCCGTCATAACAGCTAACGCCTGTCAAGCTCTGCTAGTGCCAGATGCTGCTGAGCCTTTCCTCGCACCGCCTCACGAACCTTCCTGACGGCCCATGAGGGAGGAGCCGCCGTGGGCCAGAGTCTACAGAGGGCACGAGGCAAGCCTAAGCTTACAAAGAGTGTCCAGCTTGGCCAGTTTGGGGCAAACCTTGTTTCAGGACCGTTCTCTGCCCTGCCTAACTAAAGCCCTTTGCAGGGCTTGGCACCCAGTCACTGGCCAGGTCAGCTGGCTTGTTGCTATTATTGCCTTTAACACATAGTGTGTCTGAATACATGTGCTCAGCAGCACCGACCTAGTGGCGTCTGCCAGGGCCTTGGTGCCTGTCAGGCCAGGGGTCAGCAGTTCAGTCACGTGGAGGAGAAGGGAGAGGGAGCCCAGGGCAGGAGATGGGGATTGTGGGGAACACAGGCCCCTCCACAGACTCCACTCCCAGGAAGGGCTCCCTTTGGCCCAACTGACGGGGAGCATGGGAGCCATCAGAGCCTTGTGCCATAGCCCTAGCCACAGCTGTTGAATGCGGAAGGAGACCTCCTTCCCTGTCCTGAGGGAGTTACAGACTCAGGGGCCTGGGGCAGCTGCTGGCCGCCTCCTTTTATCGTGGGATTTAGGGACACTTCAAGGTAGTGTTTTTCCAGAAAGTGTCCGCAGCTGACCACTGTCACAGTGTGACATTTCAACAGGCCCTGCCTTCCGAGATGTCCAGGGCTTGCCTGACCTCCAGGCTCCCCCCTGCTTTCGCTGGGGTTGCAGGTGTGCTCAGGGGGCCCCTCCGGAAAGACAGGCGAGGGGTCTGTGTTAGCATCAAGCAGACAGGGGGAGGGGCAGAGCGCCTGGGCCCTAGAAGCGCCCTCGAACTGTACTTCACACTCTTCCCCTCTTGTGCAGACTTGGGGGGACAGTCTCATAACCCATTTCCCCAAAGGGAACCCCAGGCTGAGACTGGTCTCGGAGCCCTGCTTTTTATTTGTGTGTTTGTGTGTGGGGGGGCGGGTGCGGGGGGGGGGTGCGGGGGGTGGAAGCACCCTGATTCCAGCCCGTACTGTGGGCTGACCAGAGAGACCCTCTGAGCCGGGTAGAGAGTAGGAAATGAGGCCGCGATGCTGCGCTGGTGCACAACTTCTGCGAGGTGCAAGGGTGTAAACATCTGTTCCTAGTCTGTGCCAGGCACAGGGCTTCTAACCCAATGTTGCCCGAATCCACTGAGAATGCCAGGGGCCTGTGGGTTCCCCTGGGAGGGGCAGGAGGGGCTGTGGCTCCGAGGATACATTCTGCAGGGATGGAGGGTCCTGCTGGGGCTCACCCCCTGCCCCCGCCCACCCCGTGCCGCCCGCCCTGCTGTGGATCTCACTGTGATCGATGTGACTTTGACTCTCTGGCCCCGCTGTTTGTTTGGATGTCACAATGTGACCTGCTGTGGCCTGTGGCAGGCCGTTCCCCGCCGTGTTCTCAGCCCCTCCGCAGAGCCACTGGCCGGGCCCCTCCTTGCCAGACCTGGGGTTGCAGGAGCGAGCCCGCGCTGGCCCAGGGAACGTTCTGGCTGCGGTAGGTAGCGCTCCTGCATGCACCACCGTGAACTCTGCAGCCCGTGCCTGCAGGGGGTCCCTGCTCAGAAGGCCAGGGCTTCCGTGGCTGTGATAAGGCTGGGGTGGGAGCGGGGAGGGGGCACTTCCCTTAGTCAAGGCAGCTGACGGGGGTGCAGGGGTAGCTGAGGGACTTCTACTCTGCTCACGTCTGACCCTGTTTTTGGTTCTTTTCTGTCCGTCCAGTCAGAGGAGGGAGGTCTGCCCTCTCAGGTGGGTTTGTCTGGAGTGGGGACCCCCCAGGGCGCCCCTCTGTGGCCGGGAAGGCCTCTGGGAGCCGCTGTTCATTCCTTCCCGCTGAGCAGGCCCTTCTGCAGGCAACACAAAGTCCCTGGCCCTCTCCAAGGTGCCGGGACCTGACATGTTCCTCCCACCTTTACAGGCTGGCCCAGGGCACTGGGACCCAGAGGGGGTCGAGGTGTCCGCTTTGACCAGTCCACCCCTAACCGGGAGGCCTGGCTGCCCATTGCTGCCGCTGCAGCCAGCGCTGGGTGAGCCTCTTCAGTGCCGCAGCTGCCCTCCTCCCTCTGCTCCACATATGAAAGAAGCTTGCTTCTTCCTTTCTAAACCTGGCGCCTGGGGCCTTTTACCCCCTGCCCCCCTGTATCGCCCGCCCACATGGGCATCCCGGGGAAGGCTGGCTCTCCGCTCCCCTCCTCCGTGGGCTTCTCCGGATCTGGCTACCCTTGTTTGTAGAGCGGGGCACAGTGGTGCCTCTGCGGGAGAGGGCTGCCCGTGCCGAGGGATGTGGACCTGGGACTTGAGCTACGAGCTCACGGACCTGGGGACTGGCCTGTGAGGTTCCCAGGGCCCGGCCGGTGCCTCGGGCTGTTTGTCTCCCCCCCCCCCACTCCCGCCCCCAGTCTGGTGAGCAACACGGACTGAATTCTTAGAACTTTCTCAAGCATTGAGAGGACATTTTACCCCAATGGCCCCGTGGCAAAATAGTGACACATTCCCAGTTCCCAGTGCTGCGTTCTTTCCCAAGTGGTGTATTGTTCCCATCCCGTGAGGCGGCATGTGACTCCCACCACCGGCTCCCTCACCCAGGGCGTCCCCTATGCCCTCCGGGACCCCTGCCCTGTTGGCCCAGCTCCCTCCTTCCGCTTCCGTCCCCAGGGCTGGGCTGCTGGCTGGCCTGGAGCCTCGGCCACCATCTGCAGGCTCCCAGCCGGCAGGACTGTCCGCCTGGCCCTCGAGCCTCTCTCCTCGGCTGGGCACACAGAGCTGAGCACACCGGGCTGGCCGGGGCGGTGCTGCTCGGACCCTCAGCCCGGCTCCCCGCAGGCCCACACACAGGGCCGCAGGTTCAATTCCTGTCAGGCATATACCTAGGTTATGGGTTCGACCCCCGCTGGGGGCGTGTAGGGGAAGGCACCGGTCGATGCTTCACTCTCACACCCAGGTCTCTCTGTCTCCCTTCCCTCTCTCTAGAAGCAGTAAGCAGTCCTGGACTGAGGATTGAGAAAACAAAACAGGGGCAGCCTCTGCTCCCTGGCCCCCAGACGCGGGAGACAAATACTTAAAAGAATGTTCTATATCCTCAAAGCAACAAAACCAAACCAAAAAACACCATGAAAACAGACTTTATGGGAAAGAGCAGAACTCTGATGGACTTCGACTTATTTTACAGTTTAGACTTTTCTATAAAAGATGAGACAGCCTAATAAAAATTTTGAAATGCATGTGGTGAGTCACCAGAACATGTGCAGTGCTCTGGGCCTCTAACGCCCCTTCTAAAATGAAAAAGAGAGTGAGGCAGGGACTCGGTGAGTACTCGCCACTCGGAATGCTGGCTGTGTCTCATCTTTTTTTTAAAATATATTTTTATTGAGTTCAGAGAGAAGGGAGAGGGAGAGAGATAGACACATCAATGATGAGAGAGAATCATTGATCGGCTGCCTCCTGCACGCCCCCCACTGGGGATTGAGCCCAGAACCTTGGCATGTGCCCTTGACCGGAATCGAACCTAGGACCCTTCATTCCGCAGGCCGATGCTTTATCCACTGAGCCAAACCAGCTAGAGGGGTGTCTCATCTTTTATTTTTTAATATATTTTATTGATTTTTTACAGAGAGGAAGAGAGAGGGATAGAGAGTCAGAAACATTGATGAGAGAGAAACATTGATCAGCTGCCTCCTGCACACTCCCCACTGGGGACGTGCCCGCAACTAAGGTACATGCCATTGACCGGAATCGAATCTGGGACCCTTCAGTCCGCAGGCCGACGCTCTATCTACCGAGCCAAACCGGTCAGGCTGTCTCATCTTTTATAGAAAGAAATCAATGTTGCCTGATGGGTATGGCTCAGAGGTTGAGCTTCATTTGACCCATGAACTAGAAATCACAATTCGATCCTGGTCAGGGCACATGCCCAGGTTGCAGACTCGATCCCCAGTAGGGGCAGTGCAGGAGGCAGCTGATCAGTGATTCTCTCTCATCATTGGTGTTTCTGTCGCTTCCTCTCTCTCTTCCTAACTCTCTTAAATCAATAAAAAATATTTTAAAAAATTTTTAAAAATCCATGTTGAAAGTGTCCAGCTTGTGCCTAGAGACGGGGATCTCAGCCGTGGGCAGTTCTGTCCCTGGGCGACATTTGGGCATGTCTGGAGGCTATAATGGGTTGTCAACAACGGGGGGAAGCCCCCGCGGCTTTTAGGGGGGGAGCCCAGGGGGTGCTGCTCACCCCCCACTTTCCAGGGGATGCCCCCCCCTGAGTCCCACGAGCGGCAGGGCTTGAGGACCCCCCACCCCCCCCCCAGAA
>NW_005872312.1:35665-37203 GCF_000147115.1 Myotis lucifugus | reverse complement strand
CCACATTTTATTTATCCATGCAGGAGATGGACACATTTTCATTGCAAGTGTGCGGACGGGAAGATCTTTGCTCACGCACTGCGCTCGCACGTGTGAGTTTCTCTAGAGTCACGTGGGAGCCCACCTACCTGTTCAGCTCACAGCCTCATCGACACTCAGGACTGTCGCTCAGTCTGTTGAGAAGAGGCCCATCGGGTTGTGGGGTGTCATCTACCCGACTGCGGCGAGGCTTTGTGTCTATCTCTTCCCACGGCGGCCCCTCAGCCCCTCGGGTGCTCTGGGCTTCTGGCCTCTGCAGGCCCAGCCCCGGCCCAGCACCCTGCGCACTCCCCGGTGGCTCGCCGGAGCCCGAGTCCGGCACAGCTGATTGGGTTTCGGCTCTTTATCTCCAGTTTATGAGCTCGCACTGTAGCAACCTCTGCAGGACTCCATGTGCCGAGCCTCCCAGTGTGTTCCCAGAGGGTGACTTCTCCCGTGTGGGCGGCAGGCGGCGGGCGGGGCGGGGGGGCCTCAGCTGACGCTGGTTCTGTCCCTGCAGGCAGACCTCTGCGTGATGGCCCGACTGCTGGGCTACGTGGACCCCTCGGAGCCCTGCTTTGTGGCCGCCGTCCTCGCCATCGTTTTCAACCCGCTCTTCTGGAACGTGGTAAGCGCTGCTCCGCCTGCCCTAGGTCTGGGCCCGTGGGAATCAGTCTTCCTGCTTCCTGTTGAGGTGGCATCCAGTTAGGGGACACAGACCAGGGAAGCCCCTCACCTTGGGCATCCCACCATGCCTTGGCATTGCCAGATGGCCCCGGGCGGCTGCTGGGAAAGGCTGGGCAGCAGGCTGCCCATGGCGCTGCCCACTGTGCCTGGTGGCGTCACGAGGTCCTCCAGTGGGTGGAGTGGACCGACTCGGTTTAGGGTTCCTTCCCTCTCCGCATCTCACACGCGCTCCGCACACATGGTTAGCTTTCCTAAATGAGGCTTCCTGCAAAGTGGGTCGCACAACACTGGCTTGAGGTAGCCGGGTAGCAGGAACGAGCCTCTGAGGAGTGAGGTGAGAGACGGCGCCACTCGTCTGAGGGGCAGGGACGCGGGGAGGGTGGGAGAGGGCTGGGCAGTGGCGGGGGAGGTGGCCCTGGCCTTGGAGGGAGGCCCTCTGCCATAGCCTTTCCCTGGACCAAGGTGTGGGGGCAGCGTTTGGAGCTTGTGGTCAGGCTCTCCTAGGGCACCATCCCCGGAGAGATGGAAAAGGGCAACGTTTGGGGCTGGAAGCTGCGCTGGGGTACCAGGGCTGTGGGTTCCTGGGCTGTGGGGTTCCTAGGCTGTGGGGTCCCTGGGCTGCGGGTTCCTGGGCTGTGGGGTTCCTAGGCTGTGGGGTCCCTGGGCTGTGGGGTCCCTAGGCTGTGGGGTCCCTGGGCTGCGGGTTCCTGGGCTGTGGGGGCCCCTGGGCTGCGGGTTCCCTGAGCTGTGGGGGCCCTGGGCTTGTGGGGTCCCTGCGACTGTGAGGATTCTATGCTGTAGGGTCCTTGGGCTGTGTGTTACCTGGGCTGGGG
>NW_005872312.1:22231-33573 GCF_000147115.1 Myotis lucifugus | reverse complement strand
CTCTGTCCTGAACACGCTGGGCCTGCCTGAGGGTCGCTGCCTCCGGGGGAGGGGAATAGAGGGGAGGGACAGAGGCCCCTCGGGAGGCACCTCCCCCCACCGGCCTGCCCTGGCCCTGACCTGCTGGGCTCCCCCACAGGAGCTGTCACCAGTGGGCAGTGCCTGTGGTGCCCCAGGCCCCGCGGAGCCCCAGGCCCCTTCCCTCTGCCCACGCCCCCCCCCCCCACCTCACTCTTCGGCTCTGTGGCAGCAGATAGGGCGGGGAGGCGGGTATGGTACACTGACCAAAGCCCCCCAGCTGTCCAGCCTCACCCTGGGAACCTGTGACAGTTACTGTGAGCAGATAGGTAGGTGGCTCTGTGGGTGTGACTGAGTGATGGTTCTTGCGATGGGAGAGTCCTGGACTTTGGGGTGGTCCTTCCTGCAGTCAGGTGTACCCGGTGAGCGGAGACAGAGGGGCAGTGGAGTGCTGGCCTTGAAGAGCAGGGGTGCGGCCAGAGCCCTCAGCGCTGGGGGAGGTAAGGACTGGGCTCTCCCTGGGCCGTGCCCGGACTGCGGACTCTGGCGTCAGATCCGAGAGAGAGTTCCTGTGCCGGGAGCCACCCGCCTGTGGGGGTTTGTTAGCAGCACAGGAAGCTAGCCAGGGTGTTACACGGCTGTCACTCCTGGCGGGGACAGCGGGGTCTTTCTGCCACCGCCTTTCCTGCCAGCCTGGCCTTGACCAGTAGTCACGCTGGTCCTCCCAGCGCCCTGAGGACACGGCGTCACGCACAGGCCCCTCAGCAATTCCTGCTGGCCCTTCCCACAGCGCGTGCTGGGACGTCATTCTGGAGCCACGCAGTGCCGTGTGTCACCGTGCGAGAGGCCTGGAAGTCAGGAGGCACAGGTCTGGGTAGGCAGGCAGGAGGCACCTGTCTGGGTGGGTGGACCAGCTCTGGGGTGGGGGCACGAGAATCCCAGCCCGAGCACAGAGCTGGCACTCGGCACCACTAGGTGGGCAAGGACTGGGTCCTCTGGCTAACCCAGCACCTGGCGGGACGGTGTGCCTGTGCTGAGCGCATGTCATGTACTATTTCAGGTAAGTGTCAGTGAAGGCCTCAGAGACCTTCATCATCTCGTTCAGGCATCGTCCTGAACACAGGAGCGCATGCCTGGGCCTGAGGCCTGGGGACACACAGCAGGGAAGGGGAGATGGGAGGGCTGGCAGGGGGCACCTTGGAGCAGGAACCTGCCCTCTGAGGGAGGGAGCCCTCGGGTTGGGGGAAGAGGAATCAGCAAGTGGGAGAGTCCTGACCAGGGGACAACGTGGGTCTGAGCTGGCAGCTCGGGATGAGCAGCTGGCCCGACTCAGGTCTTCAAGGCTGACGTGGGGGCTTCTGGGAGAGCAGATGAGGCAGGCGGAGCGGGAGGCTGTTGCAGCAGTTGAGGCCCAAGATGCCAACCAGAGTGGCACCAGCAGGGTTGGGAGAGGCAGTTAGATTCTGGACACAATTTGAGGAAGAGTCACTTGGATTCACCATGGTTTGGGGACCTGAGTGACTTATTAGTAAGAAATATACATGGGGTCTCCTAAGTGTGGGGTTCAATCCAACCCGAAAGGACTGCCTTTGGAGAGCGTCTGGGTAGGTGAGCGTCTGGGTAGGTGAGCGTGGGGGCGGGGCATACCCAGAGATCATGGGGGGTCGCCCCAGAGAGCTCGGAGGGGGAGGGGCACACCCAGAGAGCACGGAAGCTCTGGCCCTTCCCATCTGGCTGTGATTCATGTTCTGTAATATCCTTTGTGATAAACTGACAACCTAGTGAGTAATCTGGTCTCCTGAATTCTGTGAGCTGGGTAGGTGGTGTCAGGATTGAGTTGAACTATAGAATACCAGCTGGTGGCACAGAACTGCTCGAGGGTGAGGGGTAAGAGAGGGGGCATCCCCGGCCAACCTGTGCACCAAAAGGTTGTGGGTTTGGTTCATGGTCAGGGCACATTCCTAGATTACAGGAGGCAACCGATCAATGTTTCCTTTCATGTCTCTCTCTCTCTCTCTCTCTCTCTCTCTCTCTCTCATCAATAAACATATCCTCAGGTGAGGATAAAAAAAACCCCAAAACCTGGGTGTAGAGGGCGAGGCATTTGCTGCGCAGGGCAGTGAGAGGCGAGGGCTGTGAAGGAGCCGCGCTGGCGCAGTCCCGCCGTCCGGAGACTCCAGTGGAGAGGGGCCCGGGCGCCTGGGACTCGGAGTGTGTGGGCTGGGAGTGAGGTGAAGCCCGCTGGGGCTGGCTCTGACCTTGGCCCCAGACTCTGCCGCTCAGGGCCACGGTCTGCCTCCCTGGGACTTGGCTCTTGGAGAGGTTCCCAGGATGGTGGCTGGGCTGTCTGCCCACGTGTTGCCACCCGCCCGCCAGCACCCAGCCCATCTCTCTCCTCCTCCCACCCCCACGTTAGCACCCTGTTCCCAAGGCCTCAGCCCTGTGTGGCTCAGGCCACGGAGGCTTTCTCCCTTCTCTTTTCGTTCTCCGGGGAAACGTGAGCGTTGCTGACCTGCCCTCGCTGCACCCCCTGCTTTCCTGCTCCCTGGCTGCTGCCATTCAGCCTTCCAGCAGAGGTGCGGGGCCTGCGTGGAGCTCCAGGCTCACGCCACTGCTTGTCCGCCCCCACATCGCCCTCACAGGTCCCCCTGCTCCACCTGGGCCACCACCGCCACCCTCTTGCCCAGCCACACAGCGTGAACACGGGGCAGCATCGATCCCGTACACTTGTCTAGGGGAAGTGTACGCTCTGGCCTGCCGGGGAGGCCCCTCTGCGGCACCCCTGGGTGACCCACCCTCTCCCCCAGGGCTCCCCGAACTCCTGCTGCTTGTTCCAGGCCGCCATCCTGCTCCCACCCCTCCAGCCCTACCTCTGGTCAGGGCTGCCCAGGCTGGCGTTGACATGTTGGGCTGTCCTGTGCACGCAGGGTGTGTGAGCACACCCCATGCTCCCACTAGGGGTCAGTAGTACCCCAAGTCCCGACAGTCTCAAATGTCTCCAGACATTACCAGGTCCTGAGGGGCGCAGTCGCCCTGGTGATGTGAGTGAGGCAGCCGTGTGCCTCCACTCTTGGACCTCCGCCCCCAGCCGTGTGCGCAGCTCTGTGCGTGGAGGCTGGGCCCTGCTCCCCGTGGGCTCGCACCCGGCACCTGGGGGCCTGGGGGCCGTGTGTATGAGGCTCCCAAGGCCTCAGCCCTGTGTGGCTCAGGCCACGGAGGCTTTCTCCCTTCTCTTTTCGTTCTCTGGGGAAACGTGAGCGTTGCTGACCTGCCCTCGCTGCACCCCCTGTGTAGCGTTCACTCTCACACCTGATGCAGAGGAGGGGGCCGTGGCCCTGAAAGCACCCGGCGCTCCTCACGCCTTCAGCAGAGATAAGGTGGTGGGCCCCGTGCCCCTGGGTGCCCCCGTTTTGGGCCCCCCCCCCCCCCCCCCGGTGCCCTGGCGGTGCCCTGGAGCGCCCTCTGTCACAGCAAGCGGACGTGGCCCACAGCCTGAGCTCTCCCGTTGTTCACAAAAGAAACTGTGTTCTGGTATCTGAACTATTATCGCAGGCACATTGCTTGTCATGGCATCCAGGCTGGTTGAGGTGTTCAGCACGTTTGGAGCCGGCTGCACTCAGGGTTGACGGACAGTGACCCTATGGTTAGTCTTCCACAGGGGACCCGGGGAGAGTGCAGGGTTCTAGCAACCCCCCAGGACAGTGTAAGTGCGGGGACAGGCCTGGCAGTGGGTTCCTTGGCGTTGAGGGTGCTTCTGAGGCTGTTCTCCGGGCCCAGCCTGGCCGACTCTGTCCCCACCCCCAGTGCCCCTACTTGCTTGCGCCCATGCCTCTGCTCTCTCTTCTCCCGGAGACCCAGGGGCAGTGTGCAGCCCCCTGCAGCCCCCCTGCAGCCAGCCTCAGGCCCCTCTCTGAGGGGGGTCCACAGCTGGCTCGGGGCAGCCCCCAATGTGCTCCCCGAGGGCATGTGGTTAATGGGTTGGCCTCCCCAACCAACCTCGGCCAGTGCCCCCACAGGCCCTGAAGCCCGGAGGCCCTCAGGCCTGGCTCGTTCCCCTGGGGAGTGGCCAGGGGGATGAGGCCCTCCCGAGGGTGAGATTGGGGGGAGGCGGCTCTTTCTGTCCAGGAAGTAGGCTGCTCGGCTGCCTGGCTGGGGGCAAGGGGTCCGAGGCAGAGTGACCCTTATCCTGCAGACACTTGTGGTCCAGGCTGTGGTCTGAGTTCCTGGCTGCAGGCTTTGCAAGGAGCCAGGCAGCACGAGGGTAGGTGGCGCTGTGGGCGAGGCGAGGCCTTCCCCTCCACTCCCAGGGCCGGGCGTGGCTGAGCGGCAGATGGATGCTCCCAGCCTGCCCTGCCCACACCTGCACTGGCCGTGCTGCCTCAGTTTCTGTTTTCAGGTGCCCGTTTAGGGGAGTCCTGAGGGATCCCCACCGGTGCTGGGAAACTGGCCCTGCAGATGCTTCAAGCTGAAGTGAGGGAACCAGCCTGGTACCGGGAGGGAGGGCCACCCAACCCCTGTGTTTGCGTGCCCTCTGGCCCCGACTTCTCCATCCACGAGTGAGGGCGTCAGCTGAGGCCCGCCACGCCCTGAAGCGCAGGGACCCCCCTCGCTCTCCAGGTCCCACTCGGGTGCCCTGTGCTGGCCCTCGGGCCCGCAGGCGAGAGCTCTGGGAAGTGCAGGCTGTAAGCTGGGACTTGATGAATAGTAAGGCTCTCAGTGAGAGGGCCTGTGCAGAGCACAGGCATTGAGGGGCATGAGCTTGGGGGCTGCAGTGTCCTGAGGGGACCGCTGGGCTTTCCAGAGGGGCGGAGGGGTGGGAGGTGGGGGCAGGAGTCCAGAAGACCAAAGGAGGGGCACAGCAGGCCCAGGTCCCCTGAGGGAGGATCCCAAATGCTGGCCTGCAGCCCTGACTGCTAGAGTCTGCCAGAGCGTGTGTGAGTGTGTGGGCGTGCACGGTGAGCGTGCATGCGTGTCCCATGCAGACAGGCAGAGAATGGATGGGGGTGTGGACCAGGCTGTCTGAGGCCCTTGCTCCCATCTGGCTCCGAAGCCAGGCTCCCAGGGCCTGGCCACACCCCACTGGGCCCTGGGCCGCGGTTTCCGGGTCAGGAAGGAGCTGCTCTGTCGGCGAGGCTTCGTTGGCGGGATGCCGCATGGGCTGCTGGCATAACCTGGCAGCGGGCAGTGACGGAGGCCTTGGCTCTGAGCACAGGCCTCTTCCCACCGGGCGGCTCTTGTCCCTTCCCAGCGACGACCCAGCACACTGGCCTCCCCGGTCTCCCTGCCCCGGCTCCGCTCGGGCTGGGCTCCTGCAGAACTCCTGGTGTGTCTGGCCTTGGCTTGCCGGCCGGGACAGTCTGCTCCTTGTCGTTAGGGACCGTGGCCTTGATGTTGGCTCTGTGCGGGTGTTCTTTTCTGAGCCAGGAAGCAGCTGGCTGTCCCGTCGGTCTGTCTGCCTCTGCCTGGAGAGCCGCCGACAGCAGCTTCACGTTGTGGGGCTGCTGGCCGAGCCTGGCGGGGAGCCTCCTGCCATTGGCCAGGACTAAGCGGAGTCAGTGTCCGAGTGCGTGGTGCCCGGTGTCCGTGGCACCTCCGTCGGGTCAGCTTGGACAAAAGGGAGAAGGCTCTTCCATCCATGCCCTGCCCCGGCGGCCCCTGCCTCAGCTGGGCTCCTCCCTCCCTCACCCTGCTGTCACCCCGATGGGAGCCAGGGCTCTGGCTCATGTTCTAGAGCTGGGATGTGAGCTTCCTTAGAAGGCCGCCGGGGGCTGGGGCCCGAGCACAGCTTCCTGCAGGGGCTGAGCCCCGGTCCTGCCACAACACCGCCCGGCCGCCCTGGTGTGGGGTCCACGGGGTTGAGCGCAGTGGGACGGCTCCTGGGGGCATGGTGTACTGTGGGTGGTCTCAGGATCCTTCCCCCACAAGGGGCGGGGCAGATTCCCATGACCTCACCTGTTCTCGGGGTCCCAGCAGGTGGGACCCTCCTACTCGGGTGGACCCTCAGAAGGTAAGGGGCCCTGGGAGCCGGCAGGTTGTCTTGGGTCCAGGGGAGAGTCTGGACCATTTCCAGGGCTCGGGTTTCAAACTTGCTCCGTGACCTGACAAGGCCCCTCCCCTGGGCCTCCATTGCCCCCTCTCAGGTCTGCCCAGAAGCGAGGGGGCAGGGGGGCGGGATGTGCGAAAGGGCTTGGAGCATGGAGTGCCCAGTGTCCTATCTGGCTCGAAGGAGCAGCACCGGACAAGGGCTTGCGTCAATGGAAACTTCTGCCCTAGTGACTGCCCCAGCTTTGGGCCAAGTGCTTTCAGTTCTCCCAGAATCTCACAGAAAATGTCTGTGGCCATAGAAGTGTATCTTGAAGAGTATTTCTGTAGCTGCTGACCCCTTCCTTGAGCCAGGAGTAGGGATTAGCTGGGGCGAGACGACGAGACTCAGGGGATGGCTGCTGTGTGCACTGCTGGCCACCGCCTGGCCTGCGTGCCGGGGAGCCAGGCCTTGGAGTTCCAGTCTGCCGGTGGCCCAAGAGGCAGCCGACCTTCCCCCTCTGTCCCGAGTCCCAGCGCGGGGCTGGCTCCGTGCTTGTGCCGTGCAGGCCTGAGACCACCATCCTAGGAGTGGATACAGAAGAG
The DNA here is from genome assembly GCF_000147115.1 of Myotis lucifugus. Classification (NCBI taxonomy): domain Eukaryota; kingdom Metazoa; phylum Chordata; class Mammalia; order Chiroptera; family Vespertilionidae; genus Myotis; species Myotis lucifugus. The sequence goes on along the minus strand of NW_005872312.1, from coordinate 26,928 downwards.
GGGGTGCTTGGTGGCTGGGAGCTCAGCTGGGGTGCTGAGGTGTGCACTGGACCCCGAGCTGAGCAGCCCGGCCAGATGACCCAGCACAGAGGGACGGGACCTGAGGGACAGTGGGAAGTGGGTGAGGACGACAGGCAGAGCCTGCAAGGATCCCAGCGCCGTTTCCAACCCGGCGCCTCGAGGCCGGGCCCTGCACCCAGACAGGGCTGTGCCTGTGCCCAGTGTCCCTGCCACTCACTCACCTGTGCGCCTTCTTGCTTTGTCCTCCCCCTCCCCCCGGAAATCTCTGAGGTGGGCCCACTTGTGCAGCAGGGAGGCAGCCCCCTTGGGTGCGGGGCAGGGAGGAGGGCAGCGTGACACTGGGACGGACCCTGGCTAGCTGCGAGGGGCACACACAGCAGGTGTGGGCGGGGTGGCCTGCAAGGACGCGAGGCCTCTGGCACCTCTGCCCAGGACTGGACTGGTGGTCCTTCCTCAGGGCTTCTTGGCTGAGAAAAGGAGCGCAGAGTGGAAGTGGGCGGCGTGCTCCAGGCACAGGGGGCCGCAGCTCCTCGCCATCCACTGGCCAGCTCGGCGATGGAGCGGCCCTGGCAGCAGATGAACAATGGGCGTGAAGGGGCTTGTGAGCAATAGAGCTCCTTGCGAGGGTCGTAAGGCCCCACCCCATGTGACCTACAATAAAGGTATGTTTGGTCTTCCTCCCGGCTCCTGGCACAGAGCTCAAAAGATCCTTGCAAGCTCCTAAGTGCTGAGAGGATCGCAGTGTCTTCGTTAAGTCAGGGAGGCGACTTAACACCTGGAAAGCCCTGGTCACCCAGGGGTGGGGCTGTATGCAGTGGAGCCAACTATGGTGCGCGGGCTAGACTTTCAGCCTGGGGTTGGAAGGTGGTGCGTGGAGGCTGCCGGCCTCCCCCTCCTGCCCTGCGTGTCGCCTCCAGGGGCTGCTCCTGAGTCACACCCTCCATCATAACCCAGAGCCCCGTTCCTCCAGCTACTGTGAGGCTCTCCAGCAAGGTAATTGCGCCTGCGGAGGTGGAGGGACCTCCAGCGCGTGCCTGTGGCCTAGAGCAAGGTGACTGCCTGGACTGGGACTGGCGCCTGAAGTGGGAGTTGGGGGAGCAGTTTTGAGGCATTGAGCGTTAACCTGGGGGACCCAGTGCAATCGCGTGGTGGTGTTGGAAAAACACACACTGGAAGTTACTATGACTATTAATTTTATTTGCTCATGAACTTTTAATGGCCTTTTGGGCCAGGCCTCTGTTTGGGCCTAAACTTACCCTTTTCCTGAGGGGTGCCCTATGCCTCGCCCTCCAAAACTTTATCTCATCCAGTTCTGGTGGTGCCCGCCTGACTGCACCAGCAGCAACGCCCACGGGGCCTCCTGCTGCCCAGAGAGTCCCTGCTCACCCCTGCACCCCCCCCCCCCCCTCAGAGACAGGCCACCCATCCGCACGCTGGCTCGGGTCAGCCCTGACTCCGAGGCCCCAGCAGAATCCTTGGTGGTTGCCCGAGGCTGGGGGAGTTGTCCGGTCTTGAGTGATGTCTCAGAGCGGATTTGTGAGGGCCGCTCCAGGGGCCCAGAGAGGTGCTGCCAGGAGAAGCCACCTGCAGAGGCTAGGCCTGAACTCTCCCCCAGATGCACCCCGTGCTCCTCTGAGACCTGCCCATCTGCAGGGAGAGGGTGAGCTTCCTGTGGAGCGCCAGCCAGGAGAGACTGAGTCGGCCTTGCTGCTGACTGGCCTGTCCTCCGTGCCCCACCCGCCCCCCTCCCGCCCACATAGCTCTGAGACAGACCGCTGTCCTTTCACCGGTGTCACAGCTCCTGCCCTGTGGCCCTGTGACAGCCTCCTTCCCTCTGCACTGGGCTCGGAGAGGCTGCTCTGAGCGTTGCCCTCTGCAGGCTCCCCTGTTCTGTCTGTAGACTCTGTCCCTGGTCCAGCAGGTCTCAGACGGGGGTTGGGGGTGGGAGAGGGGAGGCACGGGGGGCATTGCTCTGTTCTCAGCCTGCCTCCCCACCAGCCTTTGAGGGTGGCACTGAGGGTTTCAGCCCATAGAGAAGGGCCAGGAGAGCCCGGGCAGGAGCAGAGCCTGCCGTGGGAGTGAGTGTGATGTCACCACCACTGGATGGATTCAGTTTGGAAGCCCTGCGGGGTCAACCCCAGATTCTTCAGAAGTAGCAGCTGAGGACCAAAGAGGTTGCTCGGCCTGCCCAGTTCACATAGCTCGGAGCTCACCGGTGGGCCTGGCACTGGGGCTCCCACTCGTGCATTACCCCACCCTCCCCACCGCCCGCTGGAGGGCTGGCCTGGTGCAAACACAGCCCTAACTGGCAGCATGGCCCGGCCAGGATGCCTGGCCTGTTGGGGTCCACAGGTCCAGGGCTTCCCAAAGGTGTGGACCGAGTCGGCAAAGAAGGAATGACACGGAGACAGCGTTCAGTTGATCAGCATAGTTGGGTTCTCTAGCCAGGTTCTCCAGCCAGGTGTTCTAGCCAGGTTCTCTCTTTTTTTCCTGTTACCTCTGTATTTATACCATTTGATTTTAATCCTATCCATTCTATTCCAAAGGTTAGGGCGTTTGTTATCTCCATCCCAAGGTCACTACTCTACTGTTCTGTTAAGCTACAAGGAAGTAACTGAAGGAGATTATCCTAAGTAAAGATTATGTAGTTTAAGCATGATTGTTCGTAGTTAAGGTGATTAACTACCTGCCTGGCACTTAGATAAGGGGTTTTACTGATTTATTCCCTTCCTTAGTCCTGTTAATCCCTAACTCCAGGGAAAAATCCCCACCTGGGGAAACAACCTTTCTCGGGGAGGTGGTCCTGGTTAAAACACATAGCGCTAAGAGGGGGAAGCAAACATATGCCATATATGCCAGGTCCCTTGAAACATATGCTGTGCAGATGTTTCTTCCCTGCAGCGACTGTGTCAAGCAGTGGACCGGCTTCCAGCAAGGGCCTCCTGGCAGGAGAGGCCCTTGGAGCACCTGTTGGGGATCCGGCCTTGTGGCCCTGCCCCCTGGCACCTGGGGTGCACGTGTGTGCCCAGCGCTGATTCTGACAGCCTGGCTTCCTGGCTGTGTTTGCCCTCCTGTGTCAATATTATGACTGCACGTGGACTTTCTGTGGGCAGGGCCTCACGTGGGGCTGCCACGAGGGCTGCCACCTGCAGGGACGCCTCTCCTGGGACAGGGCGGGTGCAGGTGTCCTCAGGTCTGCCCTTGGCCTCTTCAGCCCCAGGAGCCCAGTGTAGTTGGGCTGCGCTGCCCCCCGTCCCCCCAATCCTCCCTGTCCAACTGGCTCAGCCAGGGGATGGGCACGGGCCCTGAGCATGCGAGCGGACCCGCCAGGATGCCTCCCAGCTGAGGTCCCTGGGGGAGCTCAGTGACTTTCCTGAGCCACTTTTCTCAGCTGCAACCTCAGCACAGCAGTCGGGCCTGCGGTGTGCAGGTTGGATGGGGCCAGAGTGGGGCTGCTGGAGCCAGCTGGTCAGTTGGGCACGCTCCCTCCCCCTCCCCCCAGCGCACTGTCAGCTTATGCCCGGCAGCTCCCTGAGGCCTGCTGCCTCGGGGCTTCTGCGGGGGAGCTGTCCTGTGGCTGTAGTCTTTCCTGTGGGTGTGGTCAGGGCCTGGCCTCCCAGCTTGGGTCTGACCGCCTGGGCCCTCATTGTGGGTAGCTACTGATCAAGTTCCTCACCTACGCTCCATGCGTCATTCCCTCATCTGTGAGATACTGTGGGGTCCGTCCCAGCGGGTGGCGAGGGTGATGAAATGCGTCTGCGCATGGCTGAGCCCGCTCAGAGAGCCTTTTCTCTTGGTCCTGCCTGGTCAGGGCCCAGGCTGCCTGCTGGCCCTGCTGATCATACGATTTGACCCTGTGGTCTGGAGGAAGGGACAGGGAAGGTTGTAGAAAAAGGGAAGAGATGAGGGAGGGCGTCCCCATGGTATGGCCTTCACATTGGCCTCTGGGTCCCTGGCATGCGCCCACTGGGCCCAGGAGTCATGGCCCAGAGGAATGGCCAGTTAGCTCCAGGGTGGCTCCTGGAGCGGGGGACAGTGGGAGTCTGCCCCGTGGGTCTTCTGAGGAGTTTGCACCTGCTGCTGGGCTGGCAGGGCCTGAGACGGGCACCGGATCCTCGTGAGAACTCAGCAGCTTAGTCCCTGGAGGGGGTTGGTGCAGTGCCCGTCAGCGCGCATACAGATGCTGCCATGGCCACGCTTGAGTCCCACCCCCACACGCAGGCGCGCACACGCCAAATGTCGTTTGCATAAATGAGTAGATACTATGCCCCTTCTTTTCACGTCTGTGCTGTGAGCTTGTCTTTTAAAAGTCGGCGGCAATGTCCTGACGTTGCTGATGAGCAGCTGCCCCTGGAAGGGCCGCTTGCTGGGGCCCCAGCGCCCCTCCCTCATCTGCGCAGAGGCCGCAACTTGCCGGGTGTGCGCCCTGCCGGGAAGCCCAGCTTCCGGGGGCCAGCCGTCCTGGGTACCAGATGGGGGATTGCTTTTGACCCTTTCCAGCCTCTTTACTGGACCGGAAAGCACGTCCGCCATTCCCTTGGGTCCAGGGGGCCCCGGATCGGCACCACCCGCGGCTTTCCTGCTTGAAGGCGGAAGGTAACAGGTCCTCCCTGTGGCTGCCTGGCACAAAGCTTGTTGTTTTGCAAGAAGGAAGTGAACAGGAGGAGGTGGGGGCA
>NW_005872312.1:17914-21223 GCF_000147115.1 Myotis lucifugus | reverse complement strand
GAGCTCGATCCCCAGAACACAGCCTTCCTAACCCTCAGCCCCCGAGTGTCCTCACCCGGAACGGAGCCTGGGCACCGGTTTCTATGAGAACAGGCTAAGACTGTGGTTTCTGGAAGTGGTGAGGGGGCTGGGCCCGGCCTCCAGGTGCGAGCCTTGGTGCCCCAGCCCCGCGGGCAGGACAGGTGCTCCCGCGGCCGGAGCAGCGTGTTCGGAAGCCCTTGTTCCCTGGACATGAACTTGACACCTTCCCCGGTCGGGGCGGAGACTTCCTCCCTGGGAGTTTGGAAAGTCAGGTGTGAGAGCCAGTGGCCTAATTCTATTTTTAAAGATATATCTTACTTATTTACTTATTCTTTATTTTTATAGATGTAGGTACCAAGGATGGATTGCAGACTTCCCTTTTTCCAAATATTTTTTCAATTGCAGTTTACATTCAATATTGTTTAGTATTGGTTTCAGATGTGCCGCATGGCGGTCAGACAGCCACGTACTTTACAACGTGCCCCGATACCTGCGGTGCCGCCTGGCCTGAGTGCAGAGCTCGGTCTCCGTGCCGCAGCGGCAGCAGGATGTTAGACAGGAGGGAAGGGCGACGGCAGCCTGGCCTCGACCCTGCTGAGCTGTGAGGAGAGCACTTCCCCGGAGGAGGCGCCAGGCCCCGTTCTAATTGACCGTCAGTAGTGTCCAGTGGCTTCCGCAGGCGAGGTCCCCTTCATTCCTTCAGCCGCTGCGGCCTGGCCCTGACTCACCGTCCTCCCGCGGATGCATGTCTAGTTTATTTCCGACTTCTACTTCCGTGCACAACGTTACATGGACATCCTTGTACTGCTTAGGTGCACACATGGCAAATACACACAGGTCTGCCGTGGACCTGGGCTTGCCCGGTCAGAGCACCGTGGGTGCGACTGATGGAAATTGGCAGGGAGGCCCAGGACCCCATGTCCTGAATGGGGCTGCCCGTGTGGCTTGTGCATGAGACTCGACCCCCGAGTGCCCCCGGGAGCCCTGTCCCAGCCTGGCCTCTGCAAAGCCAGCAGGGGCTCCTGCTGACCCGGCGGGAGGCAGGGAGGCTGTGCCGGCTCCTCCCAGGGGCCCGCGGCAGCAGGGGCCGTGCTGTTCTGCTTTTGTCCCTCCCTGGGGGAAAGGGACCGCAAGTGTCCCCGTCCTCGGAGGTCATGAGGACGTTCCGGCGGGCAGGCGGGGGATTAGCACAGAACCCAGGCTGTTCCCAGGGCGGAGAGTCCCCGTGCCAGGCAGTCTCCCCCGTCGGAGCCTCAGGACAGTCGCACCGCTCTGCGAAGAGCTGGGTTTCAGCCAGGACCCCGCCTTGTCTCTTCTCCCTGCTGCTGGGCAGGTCCCTGCCTCCCCGCACTGGCTCTGCTCTGCTGCTCTCTGCTCAGGCACCGTGTGGCTGTGCGGGCACCATGTGGCCATGTGGGGCACCGTGGGGCACTGTGGGGCGCCGTGGGGCACTGTGGGGCACTGTGGGGCCGTATGGGGCACTGTGGGGCACCGTGTGGCTGTGCGGGCACCATGTGGCCATGTGGGGCACCGTGGGGCACCGTGGGGCACCGTGGGGCACCGTGGGGCACTGTGGGGCACTGTGTGGCTGTGCGGGCACCATGTGGCCATGTGGGGCACCGTGGGGCACCATGGGGCACTGTGGGGCACTGTGGCTGTGCGGGCACATGCCTAGCAGACAAGTCCTCAGACCAGCAGAAAAGCATTGCTTTTGCCCCAGGAATGGACGAAAATTCACCTGCTGTTGCAGTAAATGGCCTGCAGGTCCTGGGGGTGTCACCCTCAGGGGAGGTGGCCGGAGGCACATGAGGACTCCCTGTGCTGTCTTTGCCACGTTTCTGGAAATGTAAAAGCATGCCATGATAAAGGGTTACTTCACACGGCCACGGCTGCTTGTCACGCAGAGCTGTACCCCAGGGCCTGGGCAGTGATGACCAGAAATGCCACTGAGTTAGGCAGTGTATGGCCCGAGCCACCCTGCACCCCTGTTCCTCCTGCCTGACGGGCCTCCCTCCCACCTTCCCGGCCTGTGTCCAAGGAGGCCTCCGGGACTCTGGGGCAGATTTGACCACTGACCGTGGGTCCTCTGGGTCCTTGAGGGCCCGGCAAGATAATCCCCAGTCCTGCTCAATGCCTCAACATCACTTCCCTTCCTCACTGCCCTCTGCCCTGCTCCTGTCTGCCTGCCTGCCTGCACCCCCAGGCATGCGCAGCCCTTGCGGAAGGGCTGGTGTGCAGCGCAGGGTCCTGAGCCGCTGCCTGGGGCCTGCAGGTCCTGAGCTGCCTCAGGGGTCTCGTGAGGATGGGGCGGCTCCCTCCCCTGGGGAGGTCGGTGCCGGGGCTCGGGGCTCATGATGGCGGTGCCGGCCCCCTGGGCTTCTTTGGGTTTGGCCCGGGGTTGGTGCTTCGGATCTGATAGCGGGAGTTTCGGATTTCCTTCGTGCTCTCAGCTCTTTGGTCTGCTTTTCCATCCCCACATCCCATTTCCCGGTCATGGGGTTTGGGATTACTGCCCTTAGAGCTCACTGCCACCTGCCGTGTGGTTTAGGTTCTCCGTGTCCCTGGTGCCTCTGGCTTCCGTCCTGGGAAAGCACCCTCCCCTGCTGACCACCGAGTCTGGGATGAAAAATAACCTTCAGGCCTGCTCAGTCCCCTTCCTTTCCAAGCCCCTGGCATGGGGGCCCCGGGGACCCAGGCTCTGGTGCTGCCCAGGATCTGATGAGAGGTAGAGCCGCGCCCAGCACAGACACCAGCAGGTGGGGGCCACGTGGGCAGCGGGCCGGGCTGGCAGGAGACGGGCTTTGGCAGGTTCCGCCAGAGGACCCTTCCTCTGTGCTTGCTGTGGTGCCCCCGTTCTTCCCTCAGGCCTTAGAGAGGCCTCCCTGACCCCCCCCACCCCCCCTGCAAATTATTCTTTCCCCAAGCTCTGGTTCTTTCGGTCACATCTCTGGCATGTCTGCCCCATCCAGGCGGCCTCCTGAGGGCAGAGGCTGTGTCTTGCCTGTTCTCAGTGTCCAGTGCCAGGTATTCGGCAGATGCCCAATAGCTGCCCAAAGACAGACCTGCAGCCTCTGAAGCTAGTCTAGCCTTTGTTTGCATTGAGTTGGAGCATGTTTGTAAATATTCACTCTGCAGCTGACACAGCTCCTCCTGCTCCTCCTCCAGCTCCTGTTCCTCCTCCTGCTCCTCCTGCTCCTGCTCCTTCTCCTCCTCCTCCTCCTGCTCCTCCTCATCCTTGATCCTGTTCATCCTCCTCATGTTCTTTCTTGAGCCTCCTGTTCCTCTCAT
>NW_005872312.1:14601-17143 GCF_000147115.1 Myotis lucifugus | reverse complement strand
TTCTGCTCCTCTTCCTGCTTCTGTTCCCTCCTGCTCCTGCTCCTGTTCCTCCTCCTCCTGCTCCTGTTCCTGCTCCTCCTGCTTCTCCTGCTTCTGCTCCTCCTGCTCCTCCTCCTTCTCCCCCTCCTCCTCCTCCTGCTCCTCCTCCTGGGGCTGGAGCATCTCCTTGTTGCCCTCGGGAGGGAGAGGCCTGGTGGGGGGTGCATGAGGCCTCCTCATGCTGCTCACAGACCTGCAGACTCCTCTGCTCGTCTCTCTGTGTTCTTAGCAGATTTAGCAAATGTCAGAAATGCTCCGGTTGTTTACACCCCATCGTGCCCCCACCCCGACCTGGCCCCCAGCCTGCTCCTGCCGTGTCCCAGACACGATGCCTCGCTGCTTCCTGGGGGAGCCCAGGCTGTGCCTCGTGGGCTCAGGACTGCTGGGCCGGCCCTGGACCAGGTGCAGTGTGGGCTGGCCAGGCAGGGCGGCCGTGGGTCCAGCAGGTTCTGGCCTACATGGTGGCACCTGCTGTTCTCCCTGATGCTGTCATTTCCTTTCTTCCCCCGTGGCTGTGCCTGGGCCACTGCGAATGCAGAAGTGACACTGGGCGCGCTCACTTAGCCTGTTGGTGGTGGAGCCAGTGTGCCTGAGTGCAGGGCCCCGGGGAGGTGCCGAGGCTGCGTGAGGAGGATGGTGGGTGCAGAGCTTGGCTTGCTGTGAGCACGGCATGGGCAAGGTGGCCCCGGCTTAGAGAGGGGATGGAGCAGAGGAGGCTTCAGCACGGACCCCGGAGGAGACAGGCTTCAGCAGGAGACTGGCCGGGGAGGAATGGGTTTCTCAGGCAGAGGACCTTTTTTAATTGACAAATTTCAAGCACACAGAAAAGCAGAGAGTGAACCCCACACTGTCAATAGATTCCAGAACATCTTGCCATATTTGCTGGAGTCACAAATGCCATGGCATGTACCCCTTCAACCCTTCACTGTAGCATTTCTAGCACTAAGAACACTTCCTGCCTCAGCACAACTTCATTATTCCAAGAGGAACATTTCGAGCAAAAGTTTGGAAGCAGGCAGAGCAGGGCTTGTTCTGAGATGGAGGGAATGAGTCAGCGGAGGTATGCAGCCCTGGGGGGGGGGGGGGTGGCGTCAGGCAGATGGTCCGTGTCCTGTTGTCAGGAGAGTGGTTGGAGAGGTGAGGCCAAGACCTAGGTCGAAGGACGAATGGGGCTGCTGCTTCAGCCCGTGGACATGGCTCGGGCCGGCCCTGGGGGTGGGCGCCCATGAGGAGGGTGCGCAGGCAGCCTGCCCGCACAGGGTGATGCTGACGGACAGAAGGCAGGGGCAGCTTCTCCAGGCGGCAGGCACAATGTGCTGGGGTGGGAGGGGCCGTGCCTCTCGGGAGATGCCTGGACAGACCGGGGTGAGGTGAGCTGGGCAGTGTGAGGCTTGGTGGTGGTGGCCTGCGTGTGCTGGACCTCTTGGGGCCACTGCTGTGGGTGAGCCCCTCAGAGCGTCACAGAAAGATGGCAGCTCTGGCCTGCACTGCGACATCACAGGACGGCTCTCGGAGGGTCCCGCCAGCCCGCCCCACTCCCCCAGAGAGGTTGGGCTCTAAAGGGGTGTGTCCTGGCGAGGAACTGGGTCTTGCAGGCAGATGGTCCCACTGTGGCTCTCTGTGGGGGTGGAGGATGCCGGGTGGCCCTGGGAATGGGATGTGCCCTGTGACGTTGACGAGGGCCTAGCCAAGGCAGTGCACTCAGGAGGAAGCGCGGGGCGTCCACCGTCGCCTGGATCGGCCTGTCCTTCCCCCAAAGCTCATGTCCAGATCCCTGGTGGGAGCGGGGTTGCAGTGGTGGCGCAGACTGTGCTTCTGCCCGGGGTCACCTGGGAAAGGCCGAGTCTGGTGGGAAAGGGCCCTGGGCCCAGGTCTCGCAGGGCGTGGGGACAGGCGCCATTTGCTGCTGTCCTGGCGCTGCAGGATGCTGGAGGGGGGATGCTCAGAGCATTCCCTCTGCACCGGTGTCTGTCCCAGCCAGTCAGCCAGTGGGAGGGTGGGCCCAGTGCTGAGTGCTTAGAAACAGGCTGACTTTCCTACTTCTCAGCTGTGTGGCTTTGGGCAAGCCACTCAACCTCTCTGTGCCCTCGTGTGTGAAACGAAGTACCTCCCTCCTGGGTGGGAGTGAGAACTCGATAGTCCCTGCCGGTCCAGGTCTCCCACCCGCCACACTGGCCTCTGGCCAGGCCGGGCGCGGCCTTCTCCTGGCGGCTGGCACTGAGATGCCCCGGGCAGGGCTCCAGCCCCCAGCTCTCCTCCTGGTGATAAAGCTTCCTGTTATAAGTAACCGACAGTCAAGGGTCACGTCTAACGAATCACGTGCACGGTGACGCCTTTTTGGAGAAGGCATGGCTGGGTCTGCCCCCTGCAGCTTGTTCTGAGCAGGGTCCGGCCGACCGAGAGGGGGCTGCCCTCCGTGACCGATTCAAGGGTGGCACCCAGAGGCAGAGTCTGCAGAGCCATGGCCTGGCGGGGCCCCGGGCCACGGGCCACGGCGGTCCTG
>NW_005872312.1:10658-13581 GCF_000147115.1 Myotis lucifugus | reverse complement strand
GAAAGGCATCTTGGGGGGGGGGGCGGCTGGGGCCCACCCCCGTCCTCCCCACCCCTGTGAGCCCCTTCCCCAGCACCCTCCCCACCTCCCCGGGCCCCTCTGCATCCTCACTGTTCTCCGCTGCCTGTGGCCTCCGCACTGGACGCCTCTGTGCTTTCCAGCCTCGGCTCAGATTCCCTTTCCCAGGAAGGGGTGTATCTGCCTTCACCCCGCTCCCTGTCCTCCTCGGCTAGTGGCTCAGCACAAGGCCTGTGGCCCCGGCTGCCTGGTCAGTCTCTCCTGCCCCGCTTCTGGGACTCACACGGTGGGGCAGGGGGCAGGGAGCTCTGGGAGGAAGTGTCACCAGAGGATCCTTGGGAGCCAGTAGGCCAGTGTGTAGGCCTGAGGCCTCTGAGACAGTGGCGCAGACGTGGGCAGCCGTCTCACCGTGGCTGCACTCACAACGGCAGTCCTGTGACAGCCAAGTGGCCCTCAGCTGGGAGAGGACAGACCAGGGTCATCCACCCAACCTCAGACACCAGGGTCATCCACCCAACCTCAGACGCTTCCCTCGGCCACGGGAAGGGGCCACCCACACTGCGGGCGCCCACGGCCTGGAGAGGTTGGGCAGGCCCCGGGGAGGGAGGCTCAGACCACACTCCACCCAGGCATGCTGGGAGAGCTCGCGGCGGGGCGGGCCTGGCTGCCAAGGGCATGGTGCTTTTCAGGGAAACGGACATGTCTTCCGTCTGGATAAATCTGACCCAGAAGGTATTGTAAGTCTCCCCTCCTAAAACAAACCTGTTCTCAGAGAAACGGGAAAGCTGGCTGGCCGCCGTGCTGGTGCCGCCGTGCTGGTGCTGGCGCGGCACCTGGCACCGCCGCTCTGATGCAGCTGCTTAGGAACCCTGTGTATCCAGACAGCCACCGCCCAGAGGCCCGTGCAGCAGGGACTGGGTTCGCACTGTCTTTGGTTCAGAGGTGCAGAGCCACGCACTCGCTGCTCTCCCAGCGGCCTGGCCAGGCGGGCCTGCTTCGTTAAACAGCTCTGGAAAAGCTGTGCGAGGCCTGCATCGAAGGTGCAGCAGGAGCCCCGCACTGTGCTCCGTGAGGCTCAGCTTCCCCTGAAGCAGCGCCTTAAGTAAAATTTAAAAGTAGATGCACCACATCTTCTGTATCCACTCGTCTACGGGTGGGCACCTGGGCTGCTTCCAAATCGTGGCTGTTGTAACTGGTGCTGCCATGAACATAGGGTTTCCTTGGGTAAATATCCAGAAGTGGAATCGCTGGGTCATAAGGTAGTTCTATTTTTTATCTTTATTGACTAAGGTATTACATGTGTGTCCTTATCCTCCCATTGCTCCCCCCTCCCTCCACTCATGCCCTCACCCTCCTGTTGTCTGTGTCCATTGGTTATGCTTATATGCATGCATACAAGTTCTTTGGTTGATCTCTTACCCGCCCCCCCCGCTTCCCTCTGAGGTTTGACGGTCTGATCGATGCTTCTCTGTCTCTGGATCTGTTTTTGTTTATCAGTTTATGTTGTTCATTATCTTCCATAAATGAGTGAGATCATGTGATATTTACCTTTCTCCGACTGGCTTATTTCACTTAGCATAATGCTCTCCAGTTCCATCCATGCTGTTGCAAGTGGTAAGAATTCTTTCTTTTTTACATCAGCATAATATTCCATTATGTAGATGTACCACAGCTTTTTTATCCACTCATCTACTGATGGGCACTTGGGCTGTTTCCAGACCTTAGCTATTATAAATGGTGCTGCTATGAACATAGGGGTGCACATATCCTTTCTGATTGGTGTTTCTAGTTTCTTGGGATATATTCTTAGAAGTGGGATCACTGGGTCAAATGGCAGTTCCATTTTTAACTTTTTGGGCAACTCCATACTGTCTTCCATAGTGGCTGCACCAGTCTGCATTCCCACCAGCCGTGCATGGGGTTCCCTGCCCGCCTACCCTCAAGTGGTACACATATACGATGGAATAGTGCTCGGCCATAAAAATGAAATCTTACCGTTTGCTAAGTGAAGTAAGACAGAGAAAGGCAGATACCATAGAATTTCACTTATATCTGGAATCGAAAGAACAAAATAAACAAACAGAAACACTCATAGAGCGAACAAACTGGTTCATGGGCCGACGCTCAACCACTGAGCCACACCAGCCGGGCTAGTTTTACCTTTTGTTTCCACAGTGGCTGCACCGCTTTACCGTCCCACCAGCAGGGCACGGCTCCCGTTTCTCCACACCCTCCAGCACTTGTTGCTTCCTGGTGTTTTTACTAATTACCGTCCTCATGGGTGTGAGGCGGAATCCTGTTGTGGTTTGACTTACGTTGCCCTAGTGATTGGTGACGCTGACCCCTTCAGGCCCGCTGCGGTCCTGTCTGCGCTGGAGGAGTGTCTCCGGGTCCTTGCCCATTGGAGTCGGTTGTCAGTTTTGTTACTGTTCCTTCCTCTTCCCCGGCAGCGCTGGCCCAGTGCGTAGACGTTGCCGTCTTTGTACGGGGTTAGCGACCGAGGTTTGCATCTCAGGTGGATACAGGGAAAGGAGCCAAAGGTGTGGTCATTGTCCAGCCTGAACCTCTCTGTCCACTCTGGTCAGCCCTGACCTGCGGGCCCCTGGCTCTGGCTGTGGGCAGGTTCCCCACAGGTTGGGGTGAGGACCTGTGCCTCCTGCGCAGGCCCAGATGGACCATCAGCACCCGGGGTGAGAGCAGCTGGGAAGAGCTGATCCTGCCTGACAGGCCCCATCTCCCGCCTGGCAGGCCCCCCCCCACCCCCCGCACTTCCCGCCTTGAGCAGGGAGCGCCAGCGAATGGCAAGCTCCAGCCCCTGCCCCCGGAGGGAAAAGTCCGGGGACTGCTGGTGGGTTTGGGACCAAAAAACAGAACCTCTTAAAGCAAACCTAGGGGGGTGGAGGAA
>NW_005872312.1:0-10346 GCF_000147115.1 Myotis lucifugus | reverse complement strand
AGCAAAGCCGTGCAAGGTGTGGCTGATATGGGCTGCCCACCGCGAGGACCCTTGTGGGGAGGGTCTGTGGGTGCAGAGAGGTCAGGAAGGCGCTCCTGGGTCAGGTGGGGGGGTCGGTGTAGAGCCCGTTTACTCACTGTGCCCCCTGCAAGTCATCTGTGCAGCGGGCACACACTGCTCTCCCCAGAGGATGCTGACTCAGTGCTGGGACAGGAACAGGAGCAGTGTGGCTGCCTCCACAGAGCCCGCCCTCCCTCCCTCCAGGCGAGGAGCTGTGTCCAGGGGCCGCAGGCATCTGGGGGAGTGAATGGCAGGGCCTACAGCCACTCCAGTGAGCCAGCCAGGACCCATGGGTGGGGGGGGTGCAAGCCAGCCAGGACCCATGGGGGGCGTGGGGGCAGTGTGTGACCAGCCAGGACCCACGGGGGGCGTGACCAGCCAGGACCCACGGGGGGCGTGAGGCTCACATGAGCAACCCGACTCTCAGGGTGCAACTTATCAGTTGTTTCCTCTTGTGAATCATGCTTTTTGTGCTGCATCTACAAAATCATTGTATAACTTAAGGTTATGAAGGTTTTCTAGTATGTTCCCCTCTAAGAGTTTTATTGCTTTAGGTTTTGTTTTTAAATTTATAATCCATTTGAGTTCATTTTTGTAGATGGTCTGAGTTATGGATTGAAATTCACTTTTTTTTGCATATGATATCCAGTGACATTTGTTTAAAAACTCTCTTTTCTCCACTGATTGCCTTTGTAGTTTGTCACAAATTAGTTGACATAGGACCTGGGTTTGCTCCTGGGCTTGCTCTGTCCAGTGATCCGTCTGTCTGTCCCTCCACCAACTCTGCACGCCGGGGCTACTGCTGCCTGGAGCACAGTGTGAAGGCTGGTGCCTTAGCCCCAGTTGTTTCTTTCTCAGAGAGGTTTTATTCTAAGTGCTGTGCGTTTCCACATGGATTTTAGAATCAGGTTGTCATTGGCAACCAAAAGCCCGTTGGGATTCCGTTGGATTGTGTTAAATCTGCAGGCCGACCAGGGAGACTTGACATCTTCGTAAAACAGATGCTCCTTGACCTACGATTGGGTTACATCTCAGTGAACCTGTCACAGGTTGGAAACATCCCAAGTTGGAAATGAACGTGACACTGCACTGCAGGGTTTGCGTGTGGACGGGAGCTGCGGCCCAGCGCCCGTGGCATCGAGGCATCGAAGCATAGCGCCAGCCCAGAAACACCAAAATGCAAAATTCCAAGCGCAGTTTCAACTAAATGCAGCCACCTTCTCGCCATCGTAAAGTTGGAAACTCGGAAGTTGAGCCATTGCTAGTTGAGGACTTCAGAGCCATAACACGCATCCGGGCCTTTACTTAGGGACCACGTTGTCTCAGCATCGCCGGGCTCCGTGGACCAGCCTCACATGGCTTGTAGATGGCATCAGGTTTTCTACGTGGGAGAACATGCGCCTGTGATCAAACACATTTTACTTCTTCCGCTGTGATCTCTCCACCTCTGTTCCTCACTTAACAAGCTCGCTGGGACCTCAGTGCCAGGAGCAGGGGAGGTGCGGCGTGGAGGGAGCTGGGCTTTCCACAGGCGCCTGGGAGGGTTTCCCGTGGGGGAAGGGTTCCCCATCAGGGGGAGGGTCCCTTGTGCTCCTGATGTGCTGTGTGTTTGTCAGGAATGTATGTTGGATTTTGTCAATTGCTCTTTTGTGTCTATTCAGATGATCGCAATGTTTTTCTTATTTAGTTTATTTATATGGTGAATTACCTTGATTGTTTTAAATGTTAAACCACCTTTTCACTCCTGGGATAAAACACACTTGGTCGTGATATACTGTCACCTTTTTTAATATACTAGAGGCCAGGTGCACAAATTCATGCACAGGTGGGGTCCAGCTGGCACACCCCAATCGTGGCCAATTGGGCTGGGCCAGCCAGGGGGAGGGGACGCATGTGGTTGGCCAGGAGGCCCCGCCCCCTGGTCCAATTCCTGATTGAACCCCCTGTCAAGGGGACAATTTGCATATTAGCCTTTTATTATATAGGATTGTTGGATTCCATTATCTATTTTGCTAATGTTTTGTCTAGAATTTTGGCGTTTATGTTCAGAAGGAATATTTGTCTCTAGTTTTCATGTGAGGCCTTTGGTTTTGGTATCAGTTAATCTTGCTTCACTGGGTGCGTTGGGAAGTGTTCCCTCGGTCTCAGTTTTGGGCGAAGTGGTCCCTAATTGGTATGTTTCTCCCTGACGTGTTGGGTGAGGGCCAGTGAGCTCCGCCGGACGAGTGTCGGGCTCACGCATGTGCCCTGGTTACTCTCTCAGGCCCACAGACTTTGTAGTGACGTCTTTCATTCTTGATACTGAGAATTTGTGTCTTTCTCTTGATCAGTATTTTTAGAGATTTTATTCATCTTCTCAGAGAACTAGTTCTTGGTTTCATTGATTTTGCCCTATTGTTTTCATATTTTCTACTTCATTGATTCCACTCCACACTTTATGGTACTTACGTGGGTGCCATTTCTCTTCTTTAGTGTAGGTGGGAGCTGAGGCAGATCTGAGACCTTCCCTCCTTTCCTAACGCAGCAGGTGTGAGTGATGGCCATGCCGCCTCAGCACTGATTAGCGACTGTGATGTGCCCGACGTGGGGTCATAGGTCGTGCAGTGCCGGGGCCTCCGATGGTCGGGGATGGGCAGCTGGTGCAGGTCTCCAGGAGGTTGGGGCCCTGGCTTCTGTCTGGGGACCCGCTCCCAGGCAATCGAGTCCAGCCGTGAGTTCACTGCAGGGGCGGCCTTGGGCGCCCCTCTGAACTGATCACCTGCTTGCCCAGCGGTGGGAGGTGGCAAGGAGCGGCCCTGACTGAGGATGCTGTGGGCCATGGGAAGGGCTCGGCTGTGGGGGCCGCTGGCGCTGAGCGGGGTGACCTTGGGAGCGAGAGGGCCGCCAGGGCGAGGCTGGCAGTGCAGACAGTGGGTACCCCGTAACCCAGGTGTCTGTCCTCTCCCGGGACGCTGGTCCACACCAGACTTCTCTCAGGCCAGCAGCCAGGGCTGCTTTATGCCTCTCAACTCGCACCCGCTTGTCTACACCAGAGAGGAAGCACACAGCGCCCCAGCACCCGAGTGCCGCTCCGGACGGGCTCTGAGCCCTTTCCCTGCGTTAACTCACCAATGCTTCCAGCAGCCCTGTGGGAGGGGCATTGTTAGCTCCAGTTTGCAGGTCAGGAAACTGAGGCACAGAGAGACGAAGTGATCCACTCAGGGTCTCAGAGCTGGTAGGTAGAGGAGCTGGTGCTGAGCCGAGGACCTGCGGTGCCAGGGCAGATGCCTGACCATTAGTCATGCAATACAAGGAGAGGAAGCAGCCGCTGCCCCCTCCCCGTGGGATAGTAAAGAGCCCGCCCGCACAGCCGTCACTTCCAGGATATATTGGAGATTTGAGTGGCAAAGAGGAAGATGTTTCCAGAAAAGAGCCTCACAGCTTGGAGAGGTGCTTCCAGGCTGTTGTCCTGTGGACATCCAGAGGGAGGAGGGCTTTAACTAGCACCAGGAAATTGCCTATTTTACATAAAAACAAGCACCATTGTCATGAATGGCTTCCTATGGCTTCTGCCCTCCTCCATTTTCTTTTCAAAATATTCTACTGTCTAGCACAATATCTGGCCTGTGTAGATTCCTCAGTAAATGTTCAGTGAATGAGTGGTTGGTTGGGTGGATGTGAGGATGGATGGATGGGTGTGTGTGTGTGAGGATGGATGGATGGATGGATGGATGTGAGGATGGATGGATGGATGGATGGATTGATGTGAGGATGGATGGATGGATGGATGGATGGATGGATGGATGTACGGATGGATGGATGGATGGATGGATGTGAGGATGGATGGATGGATGGATGTGAGGATGGATGGATGGATGGATGGATGGATGGATGGATGGATGAGGGACGAGGGCTAGATGGGTGAACATGCCCCGACCAGGAATAGAGCTGGGGATCTCCTGGTGCACAGGTCTGCGCTCACCTGCTGAGCCACACTTGCTGGGCCCTGTGTCACTAAGCACATCAAATGGGTCTAATTCGTTTAAAATTTCTCCTTTGCAAGGAGAGGTAACAAATCCTCTGAGGTATTCCAGGGGCCCATTGGAACAACCCAAAGCCATTCCCAGGTTTAAAAAAAGTCTTTTTTTTTTTAAGTTGTCAAACATACTTTTCCCAAAAGATTATATATCATTATGAAACAATATTAAATTTATTTTTGCTCTGACCTTTGTTATTTCCTTCCTTCTTATTAACTTTGGACTTTATTTGTTCTTCTTTTTCTAGTTCCTCGAGGTAAAAGTTAGGTTGTTTATTTCAGATTTTTCTTCTTTCTTGAGATAGGTCTGTATTGCTATGAACTTCCCTCTTTTTTTCTTTTTGTTAATCCTCACGTGAGGATATTTTTTCCATTGAGTTTTAGAGAGCGTGAAAGGGAAGGAGAGGGAGAGAGAGAGAAACATCATGTGAGAGAGATACATGCATTGGTTGCCTCCAGCACACACCCCAACCAGGGAGGGGGATGAACCTGCAACCCAAGCACGTGCCTTGACTGTGAATCAAACTCGTGACCCTTCGGTGTGCGGGTCAGACGCTCTACCACTGAGCCACACCGGCCAAGGCTGAACTTCCCTCTTATAACTGCTTTTGCTGTGTCCCATAAATTTTGGTATGTCTTATTCCCATTGTCTTTTGTCTCAAGATGTTATTTTATTTCTTCCCATTGGTGTACTTTACTTGCTTGTCTTTTCTGATGGGCAGTCGCTCTGAAAGGGCCTCCACTTCTTGGGCCAGCGCCCCGGAGGGTGGCTGTCTTCCAGGGACCTTCAGAGGAACCTGCAGAGGCCGCACAAACTGTCTTGCATTTGACCACCCCAGATACCTCCTGATCTAATGCAAATCCGCTTGGCCAGGCCGCGTGCCACAGGGACAGGCACACAGATGGAAGCTCCGCTCCATGTATTATCCTGGCGCACTCGGCCCCGGAAGGCAGACCTGGCCGTGTCCTCACTGTGGAGCCTAGGTAGACTAGAGGTGGGAGGTGGAGCTGATGGCAGTGGGCGTGGAGCTTCTACGCAGGCTGATGGGAATGTTCTTAGCCACAGTGCAAGCACACACTGGCAGGCCTGGAGGAAGACCTGCTGAGTTGGGTGGAACAAATTGGCCCATCAAAATAAAAAGAAAAGGCAAAGACTCCCGCCGAATAGGAGGGAATATCTGTGAATGATATGTGAATCTGATAAAGATCTACTATCTGTCTCAGTAACTTGTTCAACTCAAGAACAAAAAGACAATCAACCCAATTTAAAAAACGGGCGAAGAACTTGAATAGACTTTTCTTCAAAGATCTGTAAATGGCCAATAGGTGTATGAAAAGATGTTCAATGTCATCTTAGTCAGCAGGGAAATGCAAAGCCAAGCCACAGTGATTGACACTTTACACCCCCTAGAATGGTTACAGTTAAAAATGGAAATAACAAGCGTCGACAAGGACATGGGGAAATGGGAATGCTCACACAGTGCTGGTGGGAATGCAAAATGGTGCGGCCGAGGGAGGAGCCAGCCTGGCAGTTCTGCAATAAGTTAGAAATAGATGTACCATGTGACCCAGCAATCCACTCTGAGATGTGCACCCAAGAGAAATGAAAACGCTTATCTGCACAAAACGTTGCACCTGGGTGTTCACGGCAGCGCTACCCATCGGAGCCGAAAGGACACCCCATGCCTGTGCACGGCCGAATGGGCACTGCCAGTAAAGGGCAGGGCTCACACCGTGGAAGAGGACTCTGCCATCAGAAGGAATGGAGTGCTGGCACATGCGCAGCGCGGATGAACCCAAACCAAAAGTGTTAGTAAAAGAAACCGGAGTCAGAAGTTACATCTTGTGTGATTCTGTTTATGCGAAGCTTCCAGAATAGGCAGGAGAAGAGAGGCGGGAGGAGCAGGGGACGGCTCACGGCACGAGTGTCTGTGTGGGCTGATGGAATGTCTGAAGTTAGACCGTAGTGATGCTTGCACAACTAAACACCACTTTGAAATTTTATTTCAAAAAACGTGTAAAGGCCATAATGTGAAGTCTGTGGTCCTGGACCCCGTGGCCCACGTGCAGGGCCGTGGCTCTCGAGCCCTCCCCTCCCCCGAGAACGGAGCTCCGGGGCAGAGGCCCTGCCTGGGGCGGAGCAGAGGCTGGTCCGCAGGGAGACTGGGCAGCAGTGTCAACAGCAGAGGCGTGCGGAGGGGAAGCCAGGAGCCCCTCACCCACTTCTCCTCCCGCAAACTGCAGCCTAAAGGCCCCTCTGCGCTTGCTACGCCTCAGGAAGTCCGAGGACAGGCCTGGGAGCCGCCTCTGGGGCCAAATCACTGTGGGCCTGGAGCCACCAGTCACTTCCCCGCTGATGAGTTGCCCAGAAGGGTAGGTTCACTTGGGCAGCCCAGCCCAGCCCGGAGCAGGAAGCAGGCAGAATTGGTGCTGAGGCCACAGTGGAGAGCGAGCCCGGGGTCTGTCCTCCTGCAGCGTCCCAGGAGCCAGGAGCCAGGAGCCCTGCCAGCCTTCGAGACTCCGTGTGTGATGATGTTCACCTCACCCAGGTGACTGGCCCCCGTCATCAGAGTGCGGCCTCGTCTCCCTGTCCTCTCTCAGCTGTTCCTCCCGCAGTTTCCGCTGGCACTGCCCGAGCCCAGTGTGCCTCTGGCGTGGCGGAGCTGGGTGCGCGCTAGGGCCTGGCGACCACAGAGGCAGCAGGGCGCTGCAGAGCTGCCCACTCCCCCTGCTCCCCGGCTCACTGTTGAAGGTTGACTAGATGTGATTGGTTCAAAAAATAAAATAAAAATGGCGGCTCAGTGGTTAGAGTGCCAGTCACACACCAAAGGGTCTTGGGTTCGATTCCTTGTCAAAGGCATGTACTTGGGTTGCGGGTTGGATCCCCAGCTACAGTCGGGCAAGTTTGGGAGGTAACCAATGGATGTGTCTCTCTCACATCGATGCTTCTCTTTCTCCTTCTCCCATCCCTTCCACTCTCTGTAAAACAAAATCAACACAAAAAATATCCTTGGGTGAGGATTGCCCCCCAAAATTGAAAGCTTGAAAGTCTGTGCCTGGAGATGCTGGGGAAGCAGGGGTGGGGGGTTGGGTCGCCCCTTCTCGGCCCTGCCCGGGGGGTTGAGGGGGCTGGGCCTGCTTCCTTTGGGGGACCCTCATCTGTTCTCAGCAGCTCCTCTCCTGCCCCTCGCCCACCGGGCGCGGGGAGCTGGGCCTGGAGGAGGTCCCTCTGCTTCTGGAGGAGTCGGGGTGTCGGTGGCAGAGGCTGCTTCCAGCAGACTGTGTGGCCCCCCAGACAGGACTAAGGACGTGCGGGCACCCCTGGCCTCCTCCCGCACCCGGGCCCTCCCAGCACCTCTCACGCTTCTCTTTCCCCATGCAGGTGGCGAGATGGGAACAGCGAACCCGGAAGCTGAGCAGAGCCCTGGGCTCCCCCTACGTGGCCTGCTACGTGCTGGGCGGGGTCATCCTGGCCCTGAACGCCCTGCGCTCGCACTGGTAAGCCCCGCGGGGGGTGCGGGGGCCGCCGCCGGGAGGCGCTGCTCTCTCAGGCCTCGCGCCCAGCAGCCACCCCCCCATCGGGCCACTGGACTCCTGTCCGCTGGGGGGTCCTTGGGACCTGCCCGGGACTCAGGCTCGCACCCCGGCCTCTGTGCGCACAGAGCCCTGTAGGAACCGGAGGTGTTACCTCCTGGCGTCGAAGAGGCCGGGGCGGGTGAACTTGTTCTACACGATGAGGCGCCGCCGGGAGGTGGGAGTGGACACTCTGCCCAGCTGCACGGCGGGCGCCTGGGGTGGGCGGGCCGTGGAGGCCAGCGTGGGAGCAAGTGGTCAGATGTGGCCGCGGCCAGCCGGCCTGTCCGTGAGCCTGGTTCTCACCTCCTGTGGCGTGAACGTGGTCCGGGCAGCGCTCGAAGAAGTGAGAACTGGCACCTGAGAGCCCCAGCCCCCACCTGGGGCCAGACTGTGCTGGGCCGGCCAGCCCTGCGGGCACGGAGGGCCGGGCATCGAGCAGCGCGCCCATGGGAGTGGCAGAGGGTAGCGCGAGGTGGTCGGGGCGGTCATGTCACAGGACACGCGTGTATCAGAGCATCACGTGGTGCGCCTACCCTCAGTCGCAGGGCAGTGACAGCTCAGCAAAGCTGGGGAAAATAAACTGAGAGCACTTTGAAAAGTATTAAAAATAGAACTTGCTAAAAAAAAATAAAACTTGCCTCCTTTTTAAGGCCGAATAAGATTCCACTGTGTGTGGAGCCACATGCTGTTTGCCCGGCTGCCTGTGTGGACACGGCTGCTGCCACCTTTTGGCTAATTGAGTCCTGCTGCTGTGAGCAGGGGGGGGGGGCGCCTAACGAGGGGTGGGGGGCAGCTATGAGGGGGGGTGTGCCCTCACCTCTGCACCCACAGTTCCTGTTGTTGCTGTAGAAATGGGCCTGCAAGTGGTGGTGGGGGGGACCAGGGCAGGCAGCTCCCAGCTGTGGGCCGCACACTGTTCCGGAGGAGTGGGGATGTGGGGGTTGGGGAGCAGCCCGGCACCCCTCTGTGTGCAGGGGCTTGGGAGCACGTGCCCTGTGCCTAGGCTGGCCGGCTCCCCGGGGGTCTGTGTGCAGTCACTGCCTCATGCAGGGCCGGGCTGACTGCTCCCGGGAGGTGGTCCCAGGAAGCGAGCTGGCAGAGGGCGCGGAACCCCGCAGGAGTGAGCGTGCCCAGAGCATGGGCTGTGGGGCTCAGTCCTGGTGGCTAAGCCCTGAGCCTCCCTCCGTCTGCCTGCTGCTGCCCGATGCCCGTGGGACATGGGACTTCCCTCTCTGACCTGCTGACCCTCTGAGAGCGGCCCCCCTCCCCCACGTCCTCTCCTTTTCAATGTACTTGGGTCAGCTAACGGGACCTTCATTGCGTCTCTGAACCGCCCTGCCCCTGCCCGCCTGCCCGCTCTCGGGGATTGCACGGGGCCGCTCCGGCCTGAGCAGGGAGCTTAGGCCTCAGGCCGACGTGGAAGGAGCTCTGGGCCCAGGCGCAGGAGGCCTGGGTGCGCTCAGTCAGCCCGCAGGCGGGGCCCTGGGGAGTTTGCCATGCGAGAGGCCTGGGCTGTGGGGTCTGGTGGGGGTGCTGGCAGCGGGAAGGGAGGTGCTGCAGGGAGGCTGGAGCCGGTACCCCTCAGTGGGCGGTACCCCTCTTCCTGCTCCACCCTGTTCTGGGATCTCAGGGGCGCAGAGCGCAGACAGCCCGAAGTCACATTGGTGACCAAAGCTCAATTTAAGTTTTTTAAAATTAAATATTTTATTGATTTTTTACATAGAGGAAGGGAGAGAGATGGAGAAGAGGGTTAGAGAGTTAGAAACATCAATGAGAGAGAAGCATCGATCAGCTGCCTCCTGCACACCCCCTACTGGGGATGTGCCTGCAACCAAGGTACATGCGCTTGACCAGAATCAAATCTGGGACCCTTCAGTCCTCAGGCCGACGCTCTATCCACTGAGCCAAACCGGCTGGGGCTCAATTTACCTTTTAAAAATGGAACCGGAGACAAATGAATGAGACTCTGCACACTTCCCCCTGGAGGACATTCTAAAACAGCGGTTCTCAACCTGTGGGTCGCGACCCCTTTGGCGGTCGAACGACCCTTTTACAGGGGTCGCCTAAGACCATCCTGCATATCAGATATTTACCTGACGATTCATCACAGTAGCAACATTACAGTTATGAAGTAGCAACGAAAATAATTTTATGGTTGGGTCACAACATGAGGAACTGTATTTAAAGGGCCAGAAGGTTGAGAACCACTGTAAAAGCGCCGCTCCACGTGAGTCCGGGTCCCGTGTGAGTCCGGATCCCCTGTGTGAGTCCGGGTCCCGTGTGTGAGTCCGGGTCCTGTGTGAGTCCGGGTCCCGTGTGTGAGTCCGGGTCCCCCGTGTGAGTCCGGGTCCCGTGTGTGAGTCCGGGTCCTGTGTGAGTCCGGGTCCCGTGTGTGAGTCCGGGTCCCGTGTGTGAGTCCGGGTCCTCCGTGTGAGTCCGGGTCCCCCGTGTGAGTCCGGGTCCTGTGTGTGAGTCCGGGTCCTGTGTGTGAGTCCGGGTCCCGTGTGTGAGTCCGGGTCCCCCGTGTGAGTCCGGGTCCTGTGTGTGTGAGTCCGGGTCCTGTGTGTGTGAGTCCGGGTCCCGTGTGTGAGTCCGGGTCCTGTGTGTGTGAGTCCGGGTCCCGTGTGTGAGTCCGGGTCCCCCGTGTGAGTCCGGGTCCTGTGTGTGTGAGTCCGGGTCCCGTGTGTGAGTCCGG
>NW_005872311.1:68898-75638 GCF_000147115.1 Myotis lucifugus | reverse complement strand
CCAGGTCGCTGCGAGGAGACAGCGCTGGTGCCTGCGGAGCGCGACCTCGGGGACCGGCTCCTGAAGAGGCGCAGCACGGCCTGCACCAGCTCGCTGTTGGAGAGCAGCCGCCGCTCCATGCTGAGCACCAGCAGGTGCATGGAGGCCTCGGACACCAGGAACCCTGCCAGCCACCTCTGGGGACAACAGCAGCGTCAGGGCACCTCTGAGGTGGCAGGGCTGGGACTGGGTTTCCCCAGAAACGCACAGGGAGAACCTGGGGCCTGGGAAACGGGGGGCCAGGTGCGAAAGAGGGCACCTCCACCTTCAAAAACTCCCGGCCCTGCTGGCGTGGCTCGGTGGTTGCGCACTGACCCATGAACCAGGAGGTCAGGGTTCGACTCCTGGTCAGGGCACAGGCCTGGGTTGCGGGCTCTGTCCCAGGGTGGGGCGTGCAGGAGGCAGCCGATGGATGAAGTTTCTCTCTCGTTGATGTTTCTCTCTCTCTATCCCTCTCTCTCTAACAATCAATAAAAACATTTTAAAATATTTTTATTGATTTCGGACAATCGTTTGCATTGGGGCTTATTTACTCTCAGCCCCGCCCTCAGGGGGCAGGGGCAGCTTCAGGCCCCGGAGCGGGTGTAGATGGACAGGCAGCCTTTCCAGGCAGAGGTGGGGACACCAGGGTGGGTGAGGAGGGGTGGGGAGTGGGATCTGGTACCAGCTGGCTCTTCCACGGGGCAGAGCGAGAGCCCGGAGTTTAACCTCATTTTCCTCTTCGGTGAAATGTCCCCAAAAGCAGAAGAGGACTAGGGGCCTGTGAACAACTTCTCAGACGCCTGAGCCCAGACGTAAATGGGGTCACGTACAGCGGAGGGACCAGGCACCCCAACACCCGAGACCCCAGGTTGGCAACATGAGCCGAGGTCTCCGTGCCGGGCCTCCTCCTCTCCCCGGGCACCAGCCTGGCCGGGGAGCAGGTCCCTGGACCCCCAGATGGGCACAATCAGTCTCCCTCCCACCTCCGTCCCCTACCCACAACCGGCCAGGGTGCAGGGAGGGCCTCACCTCGGAAGTTCTGGCTGAACCTCTTCCCTCGCGACCGGGCGCCGTGGCTGCGCTGCAGCAGGGCCACGTACTGGGCCCGCACGTGGGCAGGGGTGACCAGCCGCTCCACGTCACTCTGGTCCAGCGCGGGCACCTCGTGGAGCTGCAGTTGCTGCAGCAGGCTGCCCAGGATCTGCTCCTCGGTCACGGCCGCCCCGGGGCGGGCCAGGGCCAGCGCCCACAGTGCCCAGCACAGCCACAGGGCCCTCATGGTGCCACTTGGGAGGAGGAGCAGAGCGGATGTGGCCCCTGAGGAGGCTCCAGGAGGGTCCCAGCTGGGCGTGCTCAGGGCCAGGCCAGGCCAGCTTTATAGCAGCCCTGGGCTGGGCCTGGGTGGTGACAGGGGGGGAGAGAGGGTGGGAGGGAGGGAGGAAGGTCACACCCCTCGCCCTCCTGGGAGCTCATCAGCCAGACAGGTCCCTGGGCCTGAGGAGGGGCTGTCTAGAAAGGGCACAAAGGCCGTCTGTACCCTGGAGAAGAGGTAGGCATCTCATTCTCCGCTCCACCCTGTCTCCCAGGGACGGAGCAGGGGTCCCTGGTGTGTGGGCTTTGAGACCGTTCCTTGCTGCAATGGAACTGCCCACCCAATGCCAGGGCTCCCTGAGCACCCACCTGCCCGCAGGGATGAGGGGGCGCCTGGGGGCAGCTGGGATGCTGGGCTGTCCATGGATAGGAAGTCCAGTGCTCCCCTTGTCGGGGGAGAGGCGGGGGCGCCAGTGGGGTTTTGTCCACTAAGGAGCCACCTCCTCTCCCTCTTCCTGGCTCCTTGTGGGTCTAGATGTCAGAGTTGAAAGGATCTTGCCTCAGATCGGACCCTACATGGGCCCTCACATGGGCAGGGGGCAGTGCACCCCCTTTTCCAATGTCTGAGCCCAGGAAACCGAGGCTCAGCTGGGGCACAGCATGCCCAGGGCCACACAGTTCACCACGGATTCCTGCACCAAGTCAGGTCTGCAGCTTCCCAGCCCACAGCGCTTTCCGCTCCCCCAAGCGATCTCCAGCCAGGTCCTGCCGGCCTCAGGGGCAGGCCTAGTACCCCAGTGCAGGTGGGGGGTCTAGTACCCCAGTGCAGGTACAGGGCCGGGCCTAGTACCCCAGTGCAGGTGGGGGGTCTGGGCGGGGGCAGGGGGCCAACCCCCCCACTCTCCCCACCCCCCCACCCCCATTCCTGAGGATTCCTCGGCCTGAATGTGGATTGAGGCCAGTGGAAGTGTTTTCCTGGGGAAATAAAACAACTGGGCAGTCAGCCAGGGGCGGGTGACTGCATGAAATGGGAATGTTCCTAGGAATTGTATGTTTTTATTTGCTAAATCTGGCCACCCTCGCCGGAGGCAGAAAGGAGAAAGGACTGTGGATTGGGAGGCCTTTCACAATGGGCTCCTTAGTGGCCAGCAGGAGGGAGCCCCAGGCTTTGTCGGGCGGCTCCCCCACCCACCCAACCACCCACCCACTCCCTCCACCCCCACCTGTGTCTGGCCCAACTCGCCCAGGTCTGGTGGCTGGAGGTGGTCCATTGGCCCTGGAATCAGATCCTCCATCCTGAGGGAGGAAAGGGAGGCAAAGTCACGGGGGGGGGGGGGGGGCAAAGACATGGGGGGCCCTAGTTAAGGACCAATTTGGACCTGGCCCTGAGCCCAGAGCTGAGGGGTCCATGGAGGGCAGTGGGCCGGCCTGTCTGGGGGACACTCTGCCCACAGGTGAGGAGAGCGCCATGTCCACCATTGCCCTCCTGCTCCTAACAGGCCGGTATGTGACCCCAGCCAGAGTCCAGGCTGCCAGGGGAGGGCCATGAGGGAAGGTGGGGGTCAGAGGTCACCCAGCAGACTCCATGGGGGGCGGGGGAGGGGACAAATAGGACCAGAGCCCGGGTTCAGATCAAAGGGAACTGTGAGGTCTGGGTTAGAGGCCAGCATCTGGGTGTCCCCAGGGTGGCACAGGTCCCCTTCGCAGCCAGGGGCAGACACCCTCGAGCCCACGAGGGTGGGGGACAGGGACTCTTGTTTCAGTTCCTCCAGCCCCTTCCGGGCAAGAGCGAGTCCCGGGCTCGGCCCGGCTGTGCCGCTGACCAGCTGTGTGGCCTCACCATCTGCCCAGGAAATGGGGATAAGGTGCTTTCCGTACCAGGAACTTGTCGGTAGTCATGGCGACAGTCAGCCCAGCCCTCTGACACACAGTAGGTGCTCTAGAAAGAGGAGTCTTGCACATGATTAGTAACTTGGACAATGTTTCACCTTTTAAATTCTGGGTGAACGCTGCTTCTTAATTTTTCTTATAATTAGGTCACAAGTCAAAAGGTAGGAAAGGGTGTCCCTGAGGAACGTCACCGCCCGTTCCACCTGGAGTGTCTGCGCTTTTCAGAGACACACGGAAGTATTTTTCCCACCCCTCGAGTCTTACTAATCTAGCAACAGGCTCTGTACCCTGTTTTCAAAATTACAATTTTAATGTTTCATTATAACTTTATTTTTTAAATGACACAGTGAACGGTCTCTCCCTGCCCTGGCTGGGTGGCTCAGTTGGTTGGGGCACCGAAAGGTGTGGGTATAATTCCCCGTTCCCCGTCAGGGCACATTCCTAAGTTGTAGGTTCAATCCCCAGGTAAACAGGAGGCAACCAGTCAATGTTTCCCTCTCTCTCAAATCAATTTTAAAAAACATATCCTCGGGTGAGGATTTTTTTTTTAAAAGAATTTTAAGTAAAAAGAAAGAAAGAAAAATACCCACATACACCAGCCTCTCCCGGGAAAAGGGAGTTTCTAAAAGCCATTCATCTCCATAAGCTCCACTTCCTGCCTCCTTTTCTCTTCAATTAATGAAGCAAATATTTACTTATGATTCTGCCTCTTCCATGTGTCCTGGGTTCACACCTGGAGACAAAGAGGAAGGAAGCTCAAGAGCAGTGTGGGGAGCCCAGGGAAAGGCGGGGAGCCCCAGGGAAAGGCAGGGAGCCCCAGGGAAAGGCAGGGAGCCTCAGCTTCAGGTGGCCCCACAGTGTCCTTCCTCCCTCCCCTTTCACCTTCACGCTCCCCTCCACCCTCAGAGGAAGGCATTGTTGACATCTGACAAAGGAGGCTCAGAGCGCTTCAGACCCCGGCCCAAGGTCACGGACTGACAATGAGAGCACCGAGGGCGCCCATCCTGGCCAATGACATTGGACAAGTCCATCACCTGCCTGGGCCCGGGCTTCCTTATCGAGGGAGATGGGGTGTTAATAACATGGCCCTGCGCTCAGTGTGAGGGTTCAGAGAGGGCCAGCGTCCACACCCAATCAACATCGCTCCTATCTGGATGCCAAGGCCCCCTCCCAGGCCCTTCTCAGAATCTGGGCCGCTCCCCAGCCCCACCGACTAGCAGGGGGAGGACCAATGACTGTCCTGCGAATGACACAGCCAAGACTGAGCCCAGGACTCGCTCTGGCCAGGAAGGCGCTGGATGGACTGACACAGGGGTCCTTATTCCTCCTGCCCCCACCCTCCAGAGCCCAGGGAGGGCCGCCCGCTGATGCCAGAGGCCCAGCTGCTTGGGGAGATCAGGGAGGCAGATTCCAAGGAGCCACGTGGGCCCCAGGCTTGGGGTCCGAGGGCTGATGGGTGCAGGTTTGGGGCGGCCCCGGGCTCCTGGGGCTGGGCCTCGGGGCATCTCTGGAGCACCCCCAGCAGTGTCTGCCCCTGGCTGTGAAGGCGACATGTGCCGCCCTGGATCCCCAGATGCTGGGCTCTCTAACCCAGCAGTCCCCCAACTCAGAGTCCCCTTTGACTCTGAGCCTGGGCCCAGTTTCAGCTCCTCCCCACCCATGGAGTCCAGGAGATGACCTCTGACCTCACCCTTCCTTGTGGCCCTCCCCTGGCAGCCTGGACTCTGGCTGGGGTCAAACCCTTCTTGCCTTTAGGGGCAGGATCTCCACCCGCCTGTTGCAGCCCCTAGGACCCATCTCCCCACCATGTCCTCAACTCCGGGTCCGAGGTCAGGCCCCCCGTCGGGCGGTGACCTTCACCTCTCCCCACTCCGCTGTTCCTTTCCGGCACAACAGATGGAGCTTGGGGATGACCCCCCTACTTCTGACCTCCAGGCCCAATCCAACCTGCAGAGGCCAGACTCCCCCAGATGCTCAGCCCGGGAATCAGGTCTCCTTCCTCTGCATGACAAAGGGTGAGGGCTGCCCTCCGCCCGGCCCGCCCGGCTAGCCGGTCCACAGTAAAAGTCCCAATCCACATTCGCTCTCTCTGGCTGATGGCCCGCTTATTTTATTTGCTTATTTTATTTCCCCGGCAAACGCTTGCACCCCTGGGGAATCCACATTCGGGAACGGGGCCGTGTTTGCGGAGGGATCAGCGGTCTGGGGGATTTGCCCGGTGTCTGCCCCTGCGGATGCCCGCCCTACACCCATCTCCTGTAGGAAGGGGTCTCGCCAGCTCTCAGACCCCCGGCCAGCAGCCTGTGCAAACAGCCAGGGGTCACGGGAAGAGCTGCTTCTCGTTCCTCCTAAGAGACCCTGCCCAGTCTCAGGGCTTCGCGGGCCCTTCATTCCTGATGACTCCAGCCTGAGCCTCCACTGGGCACCGGAACTGCACCCAACTGCCCTTCCACCCCCACCCGCTCCAGCTCAGTGAGTGGCTCCACCCCACTCCCAGCCAGGCCTCCAAACCGACAGGTCACTCTGTGTTGTTGTTTCTTTTAATATATTTTTATTGATGTCAGAGAGGAAGGGAAAGGGAGAGAGAGACAGAAACATCACTGATGAGAGAGAATCATGGATCGGCTGCCTCCTACACGACTCACACTGGGGATCGAGCCCAAAACCCCGGACATGTGGCCTGACCGGGAATCAAACTATGACCTCCTGGTTCATAGGTTGATACTTAACCACTGAGCCACGCCGGCTGGGCTAGGGGTCACTCTTTTGTTTTTTTAAAATATATTTTTATTGATTTCAGTGAGGAAGAAGGAGAGGGAGAGAGAGATAGAAACATCAATGATGAGAGAGAATCATGGATCGGCTGCCTCCTGCATGCCCCCTACTGGGGATGGAACCTGCAACCCGAGCATGTGCCCTTGACCGGAATCAAACCCGGGACCTTCCAGTCCGCAGTCCGATGCTCTATCCACTGAGCCAACCCAGCGAGGGCTTGGGGTCACTCTTGGTTCCTATCCCACCAGGAGCCTGGCCTCCCTCATGGGGCTTGGGGACAGGGCAGGGCAGGCAGAGGCGGCCTGGAGGGAACCCTGGGGCGGGAGTCTGGAGGCCTGGATTGGACCTGGCTCAGTCGCCAGCTCATAGGAGGACACTTCTGGGCCCTGGGCCCGAGGGACAGAGGCCCTACGGTTCCAAAAATGAGGCTCCGTCCCCAGCCTTAAAAACAAACACAGTTATGACTCACAGATTCCGTGAGTCAGGAGCAGGCACAGCTTCGCTGGGTCCGCTGTGGGGCCTCACAGGCCACCGTCCAGGTGTCGGCCAGGGCTGGGGCAGGAGCCACGCCTGCGCTCCCGCGGGCTGTTGGCAGAATCCGTGTCCTTGCGGTTGGTGGCAGGACAGCAAGGTCGAAGCGCCCTGGCTTCTGGCTGCCCTCAACCCTCGAGGCTGCCTGCAGGTCCTGGACACGGGGGTGTCCCCTTTGTGGCTGCTGCTCAAGTGTCCCCTCCCTTTGGGGC
>NW_005872311.1:58949-68137 GCF_000147115.1 Myotis lucifugus | reverse complement strand
CATTTCCAGCTCCAGGCCCACCGAGCCCCTCTCGCCACCCCGCCTGTTCTGTGCGGTGGGCCCCCCGAGGATTTCCTTTGAGAGAACAAAAATCAAATTAAGAAGCTGCCTCTCTCTGGCTCAGCCTGGGAGGCCCTGCCGCCTGGAATCGGTAATTAAACATGGAAGAGCCTGTCAGGGGAGGGAGGGAGCTGCTCCCAGGGCTGCTGGGGGACCAGCCTCTCCTCTCCCAGCCCAGGGGCCCCTGAAAGCTGCTGGGGGGCGCAGGTTGCAGGCCCCACCTCGGATCCAGTAACAGGACCGGGCCCTTTCCCATCCCACAGGCCAGGGGCCCTGGGTCCCTGGCGGCGGCAGCTCTAGTAGATTCTAGAGGTGGACAGCGCGGGCGAAGAAAGTGAACAGAACTGGCCCCTTCGGAGATGGGAGGGCTGCAGAGCGTTCACAGAGGGGCCCAGACGTGGGCGGGGGTTCTGGATCCCCTGGTCAGCGGGGTCAGTGGTAGCCAAGACCCCCTTTGTGCCAGGTCTGGGTGGGGCGTAAAGCGGACCGTATGCACTGATGGGAGGACACACCTGGGCTCCCAGGTGGTCATGGTCCTGCAGTAGGAGCCCCACCCTCCCCAGAACCCCCATGAGGGAGGTCAGGCCCCTGGTGGGATAGGAATCCAGAGTGACCCCTAGCCTTATTGGCTCAGTGGATAGAGCGCTGGACTGCGGACTGGAAGGTCCCGGGTTCGATTCCCGTCAAGGGCACATGCTCGGGTTGCAGGCTCCATCCCCAGCAGGGGGCGTGCAGGAGGCAGCCGATCCATGATTCTCTCATAATTGATACTCTCTCTCTCCCTCTCTGAAACCAATAAAAATATACTTAAAAAAAAACACACAGAGTGACCTGTAGGTTTGGAGGCCTGGCTGGGAGTGGGGTGGAGCCACTCACTGAGCTGGAGCGGGTGGGGGTGGAAGGGCAGTTGGGCGCAGTTCCGGTGCCCAGTGGAGGCTCAGGTGGAGTCATCAGGAATGAATGGCCCGCGAAGCCCTGGGACTGGGCAGGGTCTCTTAGGAGAGAGGCCCACGGAGAAAGCAACCCTGACACCTTGACCTCAGACCTCCAGCCTCCGGACGGTGAGAAACCAATGCCTGTTGCTTAAGCAGCCCGAGCTGCTCTTCCCACACAGGTGCCCGAAGCTCTCATATGCGGGGCTGGTTGCAAACCCACACCTGGACCTGCAGCCTCTGTCCCCACCTGCTCCCTCCCCCTCCCGCGCCCCCTCCCCTCGCTTCACCCCAAGAGGAACTCCAACTGGGCAGAGCAGGGCGAGCTTGGGCTCTGGCCACTGCCACCGCTCGCCACAGCCCCGAGCACAGTCGCGAGCCTCAGTTTCCTTGTCTGTAAAAGTGGGTTCGGGAAGGCGCACTTGACAGGGTTATGGTGTGAGGATCTGGGAAGGTGGCAAAGGCCTGGCTCTGGGCGGGATCCATGCTGGGCGCTCAGCGAATGGCAGCTGTTGCTTTTATCATCTCCCACCAACCTCATCTCCTTCTCTTCTATCCAAGTCTGTTCATGGAGCCGCCACGCTGGGGCCTTGGCCGGCCTGCACACCTGCTTCCCCTCACCTGCCCGGTATCGGGTGTCTGTTTGCTTCATTAGCTCGACAATCCCCCCAGGCACTGACTCACCGATAGCCACTGTGGTCTGCAGAGGAGCTTGGCTTCTCGGCTGCTTATCCGCGTAAACAAATTGGTTTTTACACAATCAATTACGATATACAGGGATGTGTAGGGGGAAGGGGGGTCCTTACACCGCCTCGTGGATTACCCTCCTCCACTGGCCTCTCTCCTCTGACACCCAGCTGGCTGCAAGACTGTACGCAAGGCTTCCAGAGTTTTCTTTCTTCGGCAAAACCAGGCCTGATCCCTCCCGGCTTAACCCCCTCCCAGGGCTGCGCCTGCCTTCCATCCAACAGGCCCAGTCCCCTGCCGCATGGTCAGCCTCACCCGGGTCTTCCTGCCTCCTGTCCCCCCCTCCCCGCCGACCCCACCCCTACTCCCCGCCCAGCCACCTCCCTGCCTGCCAGCACACTCTCCCTGGGGCATCAGCCCCGCCCTCAACGCCCGGGGGTCCCTCCTGAGCCCACCCTGGCCCGTTACCACCTCTTTCTTATCTGGAAAACTCACCTTAACTCTCAAGAGCCGTCTTCCCCAGTCCTCCTGAACCCCTCCTCTCCGCTCCCCCAAGTAGTGCCTCCATCGGAGCCCTTATCAGCTTGCAGGGTGGACGCTGGAGCAACGTCTGTCAGCGCAGTCTCCCACCCACCCCACCCCCGGGGCAGGAGAGGCTGGTGTCTGGCACACAGCACCGGCTCCACGTTTGCGGGCTGAGTGAAGGCACAGACAGATGCACGTGAGTAGGGCTGTCAGGTGCTTCTCACACCTCATCCCGTGCAATCCTCACGCGGCTGAGCAAGTACCGGGTTGCAGGAAGGCCGGCTTCTCTCTCCACCCTCCCTACCTCCCTGCCCCCGCGACCCCTGGGCCTTCTCTTGACCTGGGCCTCCATTTCCCACGGAGGGTCCTGACACATGAGTAAGTTGCATTTTATGTGCCCGTAATAAGACCTAAATAAATACACATCCATTGACAATCATCTTGTCGGCTTTTCACCTGTCTCCCTGGACACCCGGGAATGTTGGCTTCGGGCCACAATCAGCTCCATTCAATTTAACAAGCGAGGTGTCCTCCCCCCACCCCACCCCCCGCCCCCAGCGGGGTCCTGCCAGGCGGTGGCTCTCACGCTGAGGGGCAGACGCTCTGGGAGGGATTTAGGTGGGAGGCGAGGATCTGCCACACTTAGAGAGGCCAGAAAGGCAAGGCGGCATTTCCAGGGGAGGCAATGGGGTGAGCAGAAACAGTGGGGAGCGTATAGTTAGGGTATGTCTGGGGTCCAGACAGAGGGAGCGTTTTGGAGAGCTGAGGGTAGTAAGATTGGAAAAAGAGCTCAATACATGAGCTCTCCATTTTACTTCATTTAAAAGATTTTGAGCCCGGCCGGTATGGCTCAGTGGTTGAGCGTCGACCCATGAACCAAAAGGTCCCTGGTCGATTCCCAATCAGGGCACATGCCTAGGTTGCGAGCTCCATCCCCAGTAGGGGGCGTGCAGGAGGCAGCCCATCAATGTTTCTCTTTCATTGATGTTTCTATCCCTCTCCCTTCCTCTCTCTCTAAAATCAATAAAAAAGAATTTTTTTGAGAACCAGGTCTGGAGCCAGGGATGCCCGGGGACAGGGCTCACGTGACCCACCCAGACCAGAGCTCTGGCTCCACCCGGCCCTGGCTCTGGGGCCAGCCCTCCCAGCCCTTCTCTGAGCCCCCAGCTCCTTAGCGATGCCCATAAAATCCACACGCCCTCCTCACTCCATCCTCCCCTCCCAGACAGCAGCCCAGCCCCTAAGCCTGATCCGGCTCAGCCCCTCCGGGTGGGTGGGGGCTGCCATTGTCCTCATTTGCAGGTAAGTTCCTGGAGGGTAAGTAGGTCGGTAGCCCAAGGTCAAGTGGCCAGTGACAGATCTGACTCTTAAGGCCTCTTGAGCAAGACTGGCCTTACCCATCAGATGACCTACAAGACCAGGAGACTCCTCTTCCTCAGCCCTGGACGCCCGGGAGGACCCAGGTGTGGGGGCAGCCAGGAGGGTGGCCGCCCACCTTGCCCTCCTGGGATGGCCGAGAGGATGGCGAGGGGCAGAGGGGAAGCGCTGTCCCCCACAAAAAAAAAAGACCCCCATCGCTAACCAACGCTAAGCTGCTCTGCTTTGTGAACACACGAATCACCTGCCACAGCTGGCACGCGGGGCACCCAGCTGGCACGCGGGCACCCAGCGGGGTAGGGTTTCTCCCCTGGACCCCGCACCCTGGCTGCTGTAGCCCCGCTGGTGGGCCTGCGGTCCTCACTGGTTAGTGCCTGGCGCCCTCTAGTGGTGCAGGCGAGCCTTCCCTCTGCAGCCGGCCAGTGCGGCCGGGACAGAGCAAGGTCTCCAGGACTAGCTTTCCTTGGGGCCTGCTGCGCAGGGAGCCGCCTGCTGCCTTCAGAGCTCATCTCTGAGACGCCTGGGAGGGAACCCGGAAGGAGGACTTGGACTCCGGAGGTTGGGGTCCTGACCTGGCTCCCCTGGTTGTTTAGCTGCTCACACACCCGCCCCCCTGCCTGCAGTGTGTGGGCTGCAGAAAGCGGGGGGTGCTGTGGCAGGGCCCCCCGGCTGTGGACAGCAGGGGAGTGCAGTCAGGCTCTCCAGCGCCCCTCGGAGCGTTGCTTAGCAACGGTTACCTAGGGACACGGATGAAGCCTGGTGTGTCTGTGCTCCCGCGTGGCCAATGGGGAGCCGTGGAGACATTTTTTTAACCTTCTAACTATGGAGATGATACCTACGTATGGCAATCAGCAATCTAAAGTAAAATAAAGGGAAAAAATCAAGTAGGAAACCAACAGCAATCCCACTGCCCCAAAGTAACTACTGTGCACAGTGGGGCCAGAGCTTTGGGGTGCTGAGAGGAGCGAGTTATGAAATGGGGACTGAGGCCAGCTCCAGGGGGAGGAGGCTGGGGAGGGGTAGGGGGGTCAGCCCCTCCCTCTCCTCGTGCTGCCTTTTCCTCTGCCTTCAGGTCTTTTCCTCATCTCTCTGCGTCCACATCTGTCCTCGGCCCCTGTGCAACTCGGGACAAGGCCAGGGTGTTACTGACTAGGGTGCACGGAGGCCTCACGGGACACTTGGCACGGAGGGAGGGAGCGTTCAGCGCGTGTTTATTCGAAACGCTGCACTACCCTCCACAGCAGCCTTTCTCCCAAAATGCTTGCAGGGGGCGTTCAGCTGCTTTCCCGAGGCTCAGGCGTCTGGGGAGACACTGCACAGCTCTGGAACCTCTGCCCGGAGCCGGGCACACTGGGGCCTTGGACCTCTGCCGGGATGCCAACCTCCGGCTCTGCCAGCCCAGGGCCAGCCAGCCCACTGAGAAGGAGGGCGCTGGGAGGGCAGGCCCGAGGTCCAAGGAAGAGATACCAGAACTGTTTTCCAAGAGGGAACCCTTTCCCCGT
This sequence comes from Myotis lucifugus, assembly GCF_000147115.1. Lineage (NCBI taxonomy): Eukaryota > Metazoa > Chordata > Mammalia > Chiroptera > Vespertilionidae > Myotis > Myotis lucifugus. The sequence goes on along the minus strand of NW_005872311.1, from coordinate 63,054 downwards.
CGCCCTGGAGGACCGGGGCCACAGCCACCTTCAGTCAAAGCTGGCCCCGGCCAGACCTGGGCGAAGCTTCGAGGGGAAGCGCTCGCCTGAGCCCCGTGTGCGCACCAAGGCATCAGCCGGGGCCTGGCAGTTGGGAGGTTCTCAGTAAAGGTAGGTGGTTGGGTTTAGGCCTGGAAGGGGGTGGCCTCCTGTCACCTTGGGCAGCTGCCAGCAGGCCTAGTGCATTCGAGCCTCAGACCGTGCTCCCCACAGACACAGGGCCTCGAGTCCTCTAGAACGATGACTTACAACTAAGCAGAGCAAAAGCAGAAAAGCGGGGGTAATAAAAAATAAAACTTTATTCAAGCGGCTAAACTTAGCGGGACCGAATCATACTTCCTCGATACAGCACAGTCTCACTCTGTGCGTTCCTGCTGCGGACAATTCCAAGCTGCTCGCGCTCATGCAAAGAGGATGCCCTTGTCGTGTGTTGCGCCCCTCACCTCCTTGACGTGGCATCACACTGACGCGGCTCTGGGCTCCCGGTGGGGGACCACAGTGGGAATGTGCGGGGTTCACCTGGCTTCTAGCATCTACCGCCCCTGCCCAGCATCTTCCGACGAGGGCTGCTTGGTCTGAACAGATTTAAGGAGGTTTTACACAAGGATCTGGAGACGGCTGAGCCAGCCCTCGCCCTGCCCGGCCCCTCGGGCGAGGGCCCTGTCACAGAGCGGCGGGGGCTACCTTAGTCCTTCTTGCCTCCCGGGGCCGGGCTTCTGGTGAGGACCTTCCCGGAGCTGTAGGGGGTCAGCGTGGTCACTGTCGGGGACTCCAGCTTCACTCTGTCCAGCAGGGTCTTCTTGAGGGCGGCTGGGGAGATCTTTTCCTGGTCGGCCATGGACTGCAGCTCTCTGGAGACGGCGCCCGAGAGGGGAGGAGGAGGGAGGCATTAAACCCTGGAGCCAGAACGTGTCAAGGCTTCCCCACCCACATAACTCCCACCCTCGCTGACTGGATACCACCCCAAATAGAAGCCCTACAAACCAAACACTCCCCCCACTTTCTTAGACATGCTCTTCTTTTTTCTTTTTTCATTAATCCTCCCCCTAGGATATTTTTCCATTGATTTTTCAGAGAGTGGAAGGGAAGGGGAGAGAGAGAGAGAAACATCGATGTGACAGAGACGCATTGAGTGGTTGTCTCCTGCAAGAGCCCCAACCAGGGCTGGGGAGGAGCCTGCAATCAAAGTATGTGCCCTTGACCGGAATCAAACCCGGATCCCTTCAGTCTGCAGGCTGACGCTCTATCCTCTGAGCCAAACTGGTGAGGGCTAGACGTGCTCTTTAACTAACGATGGGTTACTACCTAGATACAGGGCACCAAGTGTATCTGTGATCATAAGGGGAGAGACAGTGTGGAGAGTCACAGGGCTTGAAGTCATGAACTTGAAGCTGAATCCTGTGTCCATCACTTATTAGCCCTCTGGCATGGGGAAAACTGTCTGAGTTTCCACCTCCTCACCCACCAATCAAAGCTGATCCCGACAATGGAACTGTGGGAGAAGTAAATGACGTAAGGCCTGCAAACCTTCAGCTACTAAGTGGTGGCTGCGAACAGCACAGATTACAACACGGCGAATGGAACCAAAGGCAACTGGTTCTGCCCAGCCTAGGGGCCGGCTGGGAACGGAGGCCTGGGCGGAGGAGAGACCCACCGTGTGCGGATGCAGGAGGCCTCGACGGCGTTGATGAGCAGGGAGCGGAAGCCCCCGCTCTCCAGGAAGTGCAGGGCATGGATGGTGGCGCCCCCGGGGGAGCAGACGTTGTCCTTGAGCTGGCCTGGGTGCTGCTCCGAGTCCAGCAGCATCTTGGCAGCGCCCTGGAGCACAAGTGGGAAGTGAGAGGAACACACCGTCCCCAGGCCTGGCCCCAGCTTCCCCACCACGCCCTGCCCCAACTCACTGACCCACACGACACCCCCCGCCCCCAGGCCACGCCCTGGCTCAGAACACGCCGAGGGAAAGGTACTAAACCAGCAAGGCCTGGCCCCCCAGCCGGATCGCCAAGCGCCGGCGGGGAGGGCCCATCTTCACCCCACCGTCAGCGAGCGCGTCCAGGGCCATGAACGCCTGTGGAGACACTCGGTGAGTCTTGGGGCAGCAGGCACTCAAGGGCACCCCCGAGGGTCTGCTTTCCTCGATGACTGGAGCTAGAGTCCAGGACCAGTGTCCCCCACCGGCTCCCCAGAGGTGGGGGCCCCCCGGCCCCCGCTGCCTGCCAGCCCAGCCTGCGCCGCGTTCCCAGGAGGCTGAGGAAGCCGATGTGAGGGGGTGAGGGCTCACGTAGGCGGGCCCGCTACCGCTGAGCCCCGTGACGGCGTCGATCAGGTCCTCCTCCACCTCCGTGCAGAAGCCCACGCTGCTCATGAGCTGCTCCAGGAGCTGCCCGTCCTCCACCAGGGCGTGCGTGCCCGTGGCGTACACCGTGGCGCCCTCCCGCACCACCACGGGCGTGTTGGTCATGCAGCGGATCACCTTGGGGGCCGGCTGGAAGGCCGTCAGCTTCTGCAGCGAGGAAGAGGGCGAGGGAGTTGCCAGGGCACGGCTCCCACGAGCAGCCCCGCTCCCCTCCCACGGGGCACGGGAGCTGAGCCCGGCACCTTCTCCACGGAGCTGATGGTGACGCCGGCGGCACAGGAGACCACGATGTGCCTGGCCTGGACGTCGGCCCCGATCTCGTCCAGGATGAAGGGGATGATGTGCGGCTTCACGGCCAGGAACAGGACGTCGCTGTGCCTGACCGTCTCCTTGTTGCTCCGCGTCAGGTTCACCCCCAACTTCTGCGGGAGGAAACTGCCCGGCTCACAGTGCGGGTGCGGGCGGCCTCACCGGGCACAGGCCCTCCCGGGGAGCAGCTGAATCCCTGCGGAGACGCCTCTGCCAGCCGCGGCCGGGAATGCCCTGCCTTGTCCCTCAGGGTCTGCCCCTAACCCCACTGGCACATGCTGCTACTGGGCAAGCGAGCACAGGTGCAGAGCCTGGACCCGCGTCTCCATGGCAACCAGGAACCGGCTGTCCCACCTCCCCACAGGCGTCTGCCAGGCCAGGCACCCCTGTGCCAGGTAAGAAATCTCCAGGGCTGGGAAGTGACACAGGCCCTAACCCATCTGGCGTCCGTGTGGTCCAGGGCGGGCTGCAGGCACCCCTCCCTGCCGGACTCGGGTGCTGGGAGCATCAGCCATCCTCCGCACAGACGCTGCCTGTCATCTGCCTCCTTGGTCCTCCCCTCCCACACGGCCCAGGTGTGGGCTGAAGACTGGGAATGCTCTTTGCAGAGAGAGAGAGGAACAGCTACCATGCCTGGCTCCTTCCTGCCTCACTAACTCAGCAAAGTGGCTACTGCGCTCTCCGTTTTTATAAATGGGGAAACTGAGGCTCAGCGTGCCCTAAGGTCACGCAGACAGTCCATGAAGACAAACGCATATTTGCTGGGAACCTCCTACGAGCCAGATGCTTTCCATGCGCAAATATCTCAATTAATCTAACCGCCCCAGTGCCTGCATTTGAACCCCCGTCTGTTCGCCTGGGGGGAGGCGGAGGATCCTGATGCTACAGATGTGGGGGGTGGGGAGGGGGTAGTCAGCCGGCTGATGCCCCGCTCGGGGGCTCCAGCGACTCAGGGCACCCTCCTGGGCCTCCCCCCTCGGTTAGGACCCCTTGGCCTTATAAAGCTGAAAGCGGGGCCTACATTCCCCCAATCGTCCGGCTAGCTTTATACGAAAATCTATGTCAACCCGAAAGCTGCAGCAGAACTTAGCAGTCAGCTGAGAATACAGGGCTTAGCTGAATATGGTCATAAGGCCGCACACACCGACCGTCACCCTCCTCAGATAAAGAATATTATATAGATCCTAAATAATATATATATATGAAGTATTAACCTATGAGAGGAGACAAGTCGTAACAAGGTAAGTGTATTGGAAAGGCAGTTGGGTAACACAAAGTGTAGCTTATACACAAGCACCTAGTTTACACCTAGAAGATTTCCCATAAAAGGACCACTTGGAAACGATTATAGCTCAACAAACATCAAATTATACTGCCCTGGTAATATTAAAAAAAAACATC
>NW_005872311.1:55078-58849 GCF_000147115.1 Myotis lucifugus | reverse complement strand
GCGTCCGTACCCCAGGCCAGCTTCCGCCGGCTCAGAAGCCCCTGCAGTCTTGGCATTCTAAAGCAGCGGTTCTCAACCTGTGGGTCTCGGCGACCCCTTTGGTGGTCGAACGACCCTTTCACAGGGGTCGCCTAAGACCATCCTGCTTATCAGATATTTACATGACGATTCATCACAGTAGCAACATGACAGTGATGAAGTAGCAACGAAAATAATGTTATGGTTGGGTCACCACATGAGGAACTGTATTTAAAGGGCCAGAAGGTTGAGAACCACTGTTCTAACGTGTGATATCCAACAATTTCAACACTTGCTCCCCGTACCTGCCCCAACAGTTACAGGAGTGACCACATTACTGTAGTACCGACCACCAGATTTTCTTATTTGATCGCAAGTCGAATTGAAAAGAGTAAACACGTCGACAACAATGACAAGATTTCTGCTTCCATTCTAAGCGGACGGGCACCTGGAATCTGAATGCATGTCAGTCCTAGCTTCCTGTCCTTCTGAACGGAGACCTTGACCATGTCTTATAGCTCGTCCCTTCGTTTTCTCATCACGTTAACCTTGTCCCTCTAGAACGTTCTGTTTCCTCAACAACGGACAGGCTTCTTGGTAAAATATAAAAACACAGAATAAAATGCGTTTTCTTTCTTTCTTGCAAAATGCCCTCCGTATCTGAGACGAGAACGCACAACCCATACTTGGGCCTTGGTTTGAAGCCCGGAGTGGCAGCTGGGTCTCTAGCCCATACCAGAGCTCAGCCCAGCTCCTGGGATAGGGCAACAATGGCAAATGGGCGTTTTTGCTCGTAGATTACAGAACCTACACAGGTAAGTGCTTAGGATATAGTGCAGCGGACAATACGAAGGAGAGAGAAGCCTGGACAGGCTGCCCCAGGACCAGGGAGTCTTGTTCCTGGGGAGCGAATATTAGGAGGTGAGCTGACTGGTCAGAGGAAGCGAATTCAGAGCTCAGCAGAGAGCACAGAGCATTTGCCCATCAGCAACCCCCGTCTCTCCTGGTACCTAGGACACTTCTGAAGCGCACACGTCAAGCCCCACGGTGGCCATGCCCAGCGCCCTACGGCTCCAGCCGCCTAGGCACGGGCGCCCCGTCCGAGGCGCAGCTGCACTTCTGCACCCGCATGTCGGGCAGGCTGACCACCTGGGCGCGGGGCCTGCCGCCCTCCTTGATGCCGACGATCATGGGCAGCGAGGTCGTCTCCGAGGCGATGCACTGCCTCGGCCCCAGGAACGGCCACTTGAAGGTCAGGGCCTGCGGGGGCTGCTGGCAGGTGCCCACGCACTCATAGGCCAGGAAGCCCGGGGGCTCCAGCACCCAGTGCTCGGCCCACTTCATCCCCTGCAGGTCAATGTACATCTCCTGGCGGCAGCAGCGGGTGCCCTCGGTCACTGGGGCCTCGGGGTCACAGTTACCCTGAGCTCTGTGGGGGGGCAAGGAGAGGTGGGGTCAGAGGTCAGTTGGGAGGGCTGAGGTGTGGGGCCCAGTGGGGCATCTGGGAGGGAGACGTACAATGCATCTCTAGTGATGTTAAAAAAGCTGCATGTGTGTGATAAATGGTGAATGAATAAACATCCAAAACATAAATGAGTTCCTGTTTGTTAAAGGTCTCCTCGGATGCCAGGCACTGAACAAGGGACTTCACATGTCATCTCAGCTGGCACCTGCCTGTATCCTGACATACACCTCAATGAGGGTCCAGCATTATCCCTATGACCCTGAGGACGCGGGGACCCAAAGGTGTGAAGCGACATGCCAGAGGCCCTGCAGCCATGGCAGGCAGAGCTCCATGGAACGCAGGCTGTGTGATTCCTCAGGCCTGGGAATTGTTCCATGAAGAATCCAGGATGTCAGGGGAAAGCTGTTCAACTTAGCAGCAGCTCATGCTAATAGTTTTCAAATACTTAATCATGGGTGCCTGGCTGAATACGGCTCAGTGGTTGAGTGTCCGCCCAGGAACCAAAAGGTCACTGGTTCGATTCCCGGTCAGGGCACATACCCAGGTTGTGGGCTTGATCCCCAGTAGGGGGCATGCAGGAGGCAGCCAATGGATGATGTTTCTCTCTCATCATTGATGTTTCCATCTCTCTCTCCCTCTCCTTTCCTCTCTCTCTAAAAATCAATAAAAACATATTTAACAAAAAAGAATTAATCATGGGAAAGGGTCAAATGAAATTAGATGATTGGAATAATGTGTGTCAATGACAACATAAAAACCCATTGAAAATCTCTGAAGATATTTTTCAGTAAAATGTTTGAATAAAAAGTTTCACCATTAGAAACGGACATGCAGTGGGGATGGCTGGCCTCCTGGGCTGTCTGCTCACCCGCCCGGCGACCCCACTCCTCCCCCCAGGACCTACCCGAAGTCCCCGAGGTCCAGGGTGTGCAGCTCCAGCTGGGGCTCGCCCTGCGCGCCGGCCCAAGGCCCCTGGGAGGCAAAGCGGACCAGCCTGTGGGCGCTGGAGGCCAGCGGGCCCAGGTGCTCCCGCTGCACCGACACCTGCAGCAGCAGCGGCTCCTGGGGCCGGCTCAGCTGCTGCCAGAAGTTCACGGCCTCGGTCACGTCGAAGGCCTTCCAGCCGCTCTCGTGGATGGACACCAGCCTGCGACACAGGCAGGGACCCGGGCGCTGAGTGGTGGGGCCCGGGGAAGCCCCTTTCATCCCTCTCCCCGAGATAGACCCCCCTCGCCCCCTCCTGTCTCCCCTTTTCCTCTACCCTCCCCCCCAGAACCCCTGGGCAACCTCCCCACCTAGAGTCGATGAGGGAGGTGCGGTTGGAGCCATCAGCACGGACGTGCAGCCACTCGATGGTGACCCGGGCCAGGTCGCTGCGAGGGGACAGCCGCTGGTGCCTGCGGAGCGCGGCCTCGGGGACCGGCTCCTGGAAGAGGCGCAGCACGGCCTGCACCAGCTCGCTGTTGGGGGGCAGCCGCCGCTCCATGCTGAGCACCAGCAGGCGCGTGGAGGCCTCAGACACCAGGAACCTGCCGGCCACCTCTGGGGACAACAGCAGCGTCAGCGGGGCCTCTCCAGCCAAGGGGGCAGCTCTGAGGGGGGGCAGGGCCACTGAGGGGGCAGCCAGGGGGGGAGAGAACAGCCCTATTCCGTCTCCCTGGTTACCCACAAATCCCCCTGGGGTCTGGGGTCCTTATAACAACCTCCACGGCAGGAAGGGGCAGCCTGGGGCCCTGAGCCGTGGGGTCAGCCGAGACGTGGAGGGTCAGAATCCTCACCTGGGGGCACTGGGCGCGGAGAGGGTGAGCGCAGGCCCACAGAGGCGGGGGCTGATTAGGATTCAGGCCCCTGCATCCCCGACGGCGGAGTAACTGCACTTTACAGTATCTGCCAGGTCCCCCACCTCGTCCCACCCACAGCGACGCACTGGCAGGGAGGGCAGACTCGCTCGTGGGTGCAGAGACGCAAACGGGTTCAGAAGTGATTTCAAGCCACTTGCTCAAGGTCAGGCCATCAGTGGCCATGCGAAAACAGACCCCAAGGAACCCCGACCTTCCCCAGGCCTCTGAGCTGAGCCTAGGTTCTCCCACCCCCACCCCCACCCAACCCCCACTCCCACTCAAATTTCCACGTCTGTTTTAGCGTATTCTTGGTCTTTTTCCGGCTCCCTCTTCTCCCGCTTTGTGGGAACGACTGATACCAGCCTGTTAGTATTTTTGTAGAAAGACTACTATATAATGGCCTGTACGGCCGAAGTTTATTATACTAAGGTTTGTAATACCATAGGG